>NW_025535186.1:0-113878 GCF_020615455.1 Coregonus clupeaformis | reverse complement strand
GCACACTGTGGCTAAACGCTTTAATACAGAATAGAACGTTCATGTCCAGGTAGTCTCTCCCTGTTTTAGTCCATTTTCTTCTGTTTGGTGTCTAATGAACATGACGGAGGTTAGGTTAGGGGCAATTCAACGATAACAGAAATTATGCTGAGATTTCCAAATGTTACCATACAAAAACTATTTATTTACAAAGGTTATCAAACATACAACTCTATGCACAAGGACTAATTTCAACAATTTCCATTGAACATTTTACAAAAATAAATTCTCTAGCAGAACTGTGCTGATGCAAAAGTTAGGTACGCTTCTTTCCAAAAAACTCAAATATACACTGAGTGTACAAAACATTAGGAACACATTCCTAATATTGGGTTCACCCCTTTTCCCTCGGAACAACCTCAATTCATTGGGGCATGGACTCCACAGGGATGCTGGCCCATGTTGACTCCAATGCTTCCCCACAGTTGTGTCAAGTTGGCTGATGTCCTTTGGGTGGTGGACATTCTTGATACACATGGAAACTGTTGAGCTGAAAAAACCAGCAGCTTTGCAGTTCTTGACATCACTCAAACCGGTGCGCCTGGCACCTACTACCATGTCCCGTGTTCAAAGGCACTTAAATATTTTGTCTTGCCCATTCACCCCTCTGAATGGCACACACTACACAATCTATGTCTCAAGGCTTAAAAATCATTATTTGGCCCTGTCTCCTCCCCTTCATCTACACTGATTGAAGTGGATTTAACACGTGACATCAATAAGGGACCATAGCGCGTTCACCTGGATTCACACGTGGTCAGTCTATGTAACGGAAAGTTTTGTACACTCAGTGTCTGTTCAATTAAGATTCAAAAGATGTCTGCAGAAAGAATGGGGTATCAATTGACTCCAACTTAATTTGTTAAAATATATATTTTTGGTTATTGAACTACACTGGGTTAAGTGGATTTACATCAGGTAACAGAATTACAGTAACGGAATTACATCATGGGTCCCTGATCTGTATTCTACAGAAATGCATAATTATGGATATGAATAACATATCATTCTCTTCATGGATAATAATCTCCTTTTGCATATTTGGGTATTATTCTACACAATGGCTATTATTCTAATGAGCTCCGCCCCCAGAACAAAGACCAAATTTGGTTGGTCCGGACCAGACAAATCTAACCAATCATAGATGTCTATGTTTCACAGGTTTGGACATCACAGTACAGCACAGTATAGTTCAGTACAGTAGATATTTCAGTGCAGTACATTATACTGTGCAATCAAAAAAATCTACATCTGTGGACGTTGAAATCAAGGCCAGGGCGGACTGACAAATTGCAGTGGGTGAGGATGCTTGCTACAGTAAATGGAACGAGGGTAGTGTCAGTAAGTAAGATTGTGAAAACATTCTGACAGTCTTGCCACCACCAGACAACAGAAAGAGAAAGAAAACAGTTTGGCCTAAGAGCTTCGAACATAACAGTATACAGTGGAAGGAGGACAGTAGCAGGAGAGACCCATGAGCTGAACATAACAGTATACCAGGTGGAAGAGGGACAGTAGCAGGAGACCCTATGAGCTGAACATAACAGTATACCAGTGGAAGGAGGACAGTAGCAGGGAGACCCTATGGGCTGAACATAACAGTATACCAGTGGAAGGAGGACGGTGCAGGAGACCCTATGAGCTAAACATAACAGTATACCAGTGGAAGGAGGACACTAACAGGAGACCCTATGAGCTGAACATAACAGTACTTACCAGTGGGAAGGAGGACAGTAGCAGGAGACCTATGAGCTGAACATAACTAGTATGCCAGTGGAAGGGAGGACAGTAGCAGGAGACCCTAAGAGCTGAACATAACAGTATACCAGTGGAAGGAGGACAGTAGCAGGAGACCCTATGAGAGCTGAACATAACAGTATACCAAAGTGGAAGGGAGGACAGTAGCAGGAGGACCCTATGAGCTGAACATAACAGTATACCAGTGGAAGGAAAGCAGTGGCAGGAGATCCACCTATGAGCTGAACATCACAGTATACCAGTGGAAGGAGGACAGTAACAGGTGACTACTATGATTTTGCCGTTGTAGCCAATTCAATTGCAGTAATTCTGTGACTTAATTTGGTAACAGAATTACACTTTTAATCACTTAATAATTCATAAACAAAACGTATATCAGTAAACTCTAACTAATTGGTAGATCTACCTTTACTTGTTATTTCTGTGAACATTCATTATCCTTCCTCATGAGGGAGAGAAAATTTAAAATATCTTAAAGACACAGTGGGTCTGAAATTATTTACACCCTTGATCAAGAGGAGCAAAAATGACTGTATAAGATAAATAATTCAAATACTGAGCTATATTGTATGCTCAAAAAATTGTCAATTATATTATTTTCTACTAATAGAACTACTCAGAAAATTAAATTTTTTGTTTCCAACAAGCAATACTTTTTTTTCTCCAAAAGGTAGGGGTCAAAATCGCCTTTCAATACCTCACCTTGCTAGGATAACTGCACCTGCTTTCATTTTACCCCCAATTTGACATGCTCCTATGAACTTCACGCTGGTTCTAATCAAATCAAATGTTATTTGTCACATGCGCTCCATAATACAACAGGTGTAGACCTTACAGTGAAATGCTTACTGACGCCCTTAACCAACAATGCAGTTTTAAGAAAGAATACCAAAAATTATTTTTTACAAATAATTAAAGAGCAGCAGTAAAATAAAATAACAGTAGGGAGGCTATATACAGGGGGTACTGCTACAGGAGTCAATGTGCGGGGGCACCGGTTAGTCTAGATAATTGAGGTTATATGTACATGTAGGTAGAGTTATTAAAGTGACTATGCATAGATAATAAACAGAGTAACAGCAGCAAATAGTCTGGGTAGCCATTTGATTAGCTGTTCAGGAGTCTTATAGCTTGGGGGTAGAAGCTGTTTAGAGCCTCTTGGACCTAGACTTGGCGCTCCGGTACCGCTACCGTCACGGTGAGCAGAGAGAACAGTCTATGACTAGGTCTGGAGTCTTTTTGCCTAATGACCATAGCATGGAAAGGAGAGAAACACATACCCCCTGTTCAAAGAGTGACTTTATCACTTCGGATCCATATGAGAGTTTTCGTCCATCTTCGACACAAACGTAGGTAAGACGTCCTGTGCAAACTTTTTCACTGTTCAAATATGGGACAGTAAAATTAAATGCAAGTGACTTAGATGAACTGAACATAAACAGAATTCATGACAAATGGAGCAATCCGTAGCGTGATCCAGTATGTTTATTAAATATTAAAATGTTTGGTTTTAGCGCTAATATATATACTATATATATATATATATATATATATTTCCTTTGTTGCTCTGCCTAGTGTATATCCTGCATGCTCCAACTCACCAGCATCCTCATCATCCCCTCCTCCTCAGAGTATGTCTGTAGTGGAGGGTGGAGACCAGGGCAGCAGCCTGCTCTGCAGACACGATCTGGTTGGGTGGATCTGTTCCGCAGCCCCTGCTGTGTACACACTCCATGGCCGGGACACCCCTGCCTACCAACCTGAAATTACACGGTTACATTTTCGCTGATGGATGACATGATACAACTTGAGTGTCTAGGCAAAAAGTTCCCACTCTACTCAATCCCAACTAATATTTCCCCGGCGACCCAAACTCCTTGATACGGCAGCCATCCATTTGAATTCAATCCCTTTTTTGATTTGAACGAATCCTTCCATACATATTTGCCCATCGTAGAAGTGCTCAGAAAATGACTTTTTGGACATGAATGCCAAAACATTCAAGAGAAATGTGACCTATTTTGCATACCCCACCATACCATCAGACATCCATGTCTTCATCGTTGGAAAAAATACAACGGTTGAGTTTGATTTCATAAAAGCTTACAAAACAGGGTTATCAAACTAACTTATAATTACTTGAACTAAATGTTTTTTTATAAAAATGACATTTTTTCACCTTAAATATAAATGATCTAAAACGCTTTCACTCTGTTTTTTACTTAATATTGGCGTATGCTGTAGCCCCACCATTGGTTGAGACAACATGATCTTGAATACGGGGTGGGTATATTGTTTGCAGCTGATAAATGTACTAAATGGAATTAAATTGACATTTCTACTTTCAAATATGGTTGGAGGTCCAGACATCAGAGAATGTTGACTTGAATGGGAATATCTGTTGTTTTAAATGATCCTGTCAATCCTCCATAGGAAACCTATTGGAATCCTGAAAATATAAATACTAGAATAGACATTACCATTTAAGTAGCCATTCAACGTGGGTGGACGACCAGCAGCCATAGTTGTATTGGTAATTAGAAATAAACATTTCAATTACATTTTAATTTCAATGGTGTACCTGCTAAATTGCGGTGGTCTGAAGGGATAGGTCCATTCTATAATTTATATTTCTATGATTCGAAATGACACCCACCCTGTATTCAAGAGCATATATGTGTCTCGACCAATGGTGGGAACAAGTAGGGAGAAGAAAAAAAAACTGAGTTTACGCGTTTTAGATAATTGACCAAGGTATAAAAGACATTTTTTATTTAAACTTTTTTTCAAGAAATTATAAAGTAGTTTAGACAACCTTGTATAGCTTTTATGAGTATCAAACTCAACCGTTTATTTTTCCAGTGATGAAGACATGGATGTCTCATGGTATGGTGGGGTATGCAGAATAGGTCAAGCACCTTTCAGCTCTTGAATGTTTTCGGCATTACCAGGTCAAAAAAGTCACTTTCCTGAGCACTTCTACAATGGGCGATATACTGTACTGTGGAAGGTTTCGTTCCAATCAAGGATGCTCATTCTCAAATGGATTTGCCCTGCGGTCAAACACTACGCCACACACGGACGTTCATTCTTCTCCCAATCCGGAGTACAGTATGTAGCTAGCGAAAATAGAGCAGCGGAACAATTCAGTTTCGAGTCGTCAGGCAACCAAAATATATCCATACTCCAGCATGAGTGAATATGAGAAGTGGTGGATATATACGGCAAGATAAAAGCAGTGACACTAGCATTACATGTCTTCATGAGTAACTTGTAGTATAACTGACGCAGGCAGTAGCTAACCTTGCTATGTAATTACTATTAGCATGCAGCTAGCCAACGCTAGCTAGGTTATGCAATGGGGTAATTTAAAGTTACAAAAGAACACTGGCTAGCTAAGTTCGTATTTCTAATGAAGTACGAACTGCACAAAAGACAACATATCATAAAAACAACAATGTGAACGAAGCAACCGTTTTTTCATTACTATTCGTCTTTCACCTTAGAGATGCACCTGATCAAGGGCGACGCCATGTTTTCTCTTGTTTACATGTGAGTGTGTTCACTTTTGTATTGACCGGGTGAAACAGTGACCATTGAACAGTTTCGCATCATCACTTGTAGAACGTATCAGCTCTTACTCCTGTCTTCAATTATATACGCAGGGCTTCTTTAATCAAATAAACATGTTCCTCTAGGCAAACCCTTCTCTTTCTGCTGCTGTATTTTCCAACTAGGAACTTTCTACTCCACAGCTAGCTATGTTTTTCTAAAATGGGAGTCATTTTCTAGTGTTGCATAGCTAACGTAGCTACCCTGCTCTCTCTCTCTTTTCGTTTTTTACAAAACCAGCTAACTTGTCATCACACATTTCGTTTTTCTAGATAGGGGTCGGAAATGTCCATCTTGACATCGGGCTTAAAATTGACGATAATAAACGGATGGGAACACGTAAGTTTACCGCATATATTTAACGGTGCTGTGATTGACGACCAGCTGGCAAAATAAAATGTCCAGCGCACATTACTATACTAACTAGCTAGCAACGCCGGTAGTAGTGAAGTGATGAGCTGTGTATCAACTGCTGCAGGTCATGTCGCCACTGTTATGAGATGTTTTTCGGTGACAACTATAATTATCATCGTGACTCGACTGCCCACATAATGGATCATGGTTATGGCCTAGCCCCCTTAATCATGACTCTCAGTATCATTACATTTTAAGAGTCATTGGATGACGGTCGGTCTGAACATTAACGACAGGCTTGCGGTACGGTTTTGGAAGCATAATAACCTTTATCTTTCATATCGGGGAAAAAGTTACATTGATGCACCTTTATAGGGTTAGGTTCCCACACAGCCGCATATTTCCATGTTCGCTTGTTTACAGAAAACAGACAGAAGACCACCTGTACTAATTAGCTATCTGCATCTAACACCTGTGTGCGAAACGGAAGAGCAGACGCCACAAACTGTGTCGTTGAAAAATAATGTCGGCTGCAACTGTTAAACCGATTAAAACAGTACGTAAATGTGTGTTTTTGCATTTGTGAAATTATTTTGTTGTGATATGAAAGTAGAGGATTTATGTTTCTGAACCGTACCGCAATTGACAATCGCTTCACGTTTAGATGGGAGTATTTGGCTGTTTGGCTTCCAGAGCCAAATCGCCTCTTAAACAGAACATGTAAGTTCCTTGGACTAAGAAGTAACGTTAGGCTCCCTTAGTCCAAAATTGGGCTATAGGTTATGGCTATAGGTTATGGCATACATGCAGTGGTATTGTGGAATTGTAACAATATGATTATCACGTGGTTCATTATGTTTAACCATCAATTTTATTGGCATTATCTTACAGGTCGCGGTGATCAGAAGTCATCATAATACACCTAGCTAGCCAAATGGATGATGATCTAAAAGCCTCTGGATTTCATAAAGGACTTTCAAGAGTACCTGACACAGCAAACACACCATGTCAACATGATATCAGGCTCTGTCGGTGGGGAGATAGAGCCCTGACCACCTCAAGCTGCTGGTGAGACCCGTTAGGAACACATCAAAGAAGTTTACTTGACTTTATGATGCGTCTTTTCAAATGTCCAAAATAGGCCATATCCCTAATTTCCCTAAGCATTCGGAAATTAAACCAGTGGAACAGGGACCAGCGCTACGGGAATAGCCAATAGGTCTGTTTTCATGTTTTTGTAATGTTTAAAAAAATTGTTTGTCATCCAAAACCCGTGAGAAATATGGCCATGTGGGAACCTAACCCGTAGTCTGTCACCAGCAACACCCACCCGTAGTCTGCGCTCCAGCAGGTATATCTCACTGGTCATTCCCAAAGCCAACACCTCCTTTGTCGCCATTCCTTCCAGTTCTCTGCTGCCAATGACTGGAACGAACTGCCCAAAAATCTCTGAAGCTGGAGACTCTTATCTCCCTCAGTAACTTTAGGCACGTCAGTTGTCAGAGCACCTTACCGATCACTGCACCTGTACACAGCCTTTCTGAAATTAGCCCACCCAACTACCTCATCCCTATATTGTTATTTATTTTTGCTCATTTGTGCACCCAGTATCTCTATTTGCACATAATCTTTGCACATCTATCATTCCAGTGTTAATACTAAATTGCTAACTATTTTTGCACTATGGACTCATTTATTGCCTTACCCTCCATAACTTACTACATTCGCACACACACTGTATATATATTTTCTGTTGTATTTTTGACTTTATGTTTTGTTTTACCCCATATGTAACTCTGTGTTGTTGTTTTTATCGCACTGCTTTCTGCTTTATCTTAAGCCAGGTCGCAGTTGTAAATGAGAACTTGTTCTCAACTGGCTTCTTACCTGATCAAATAAAGGTGAAATAAATAATAATAAAAATAAAAAGGGGTCCTCTGGAGGAGCAAGAAGTGGTTTTGCTGTTAAGATACCATATTGTGGAGATATTTACTTAACAAAGATGGCCTAA
The DNA here is from genome assembly GCF_020615455.1 of Coregonus clupeaformis. Lineage (NCBI taxonomy): Eukaryota > Metazoa > Chordata > Actinopteri > Salmoniformes > Salmonidae > Coregonus > Coregonus clupeaformis. The sequence continues at coordinate 106,104 of NW_025535186.1, read as the reverse complement.
TGCATCTCAGTGATCTAATGCATCTCAAGCACCAGACATAAACTGGACTGACACTATGGATTCTCGACTAGATTGTCTGCCAGAATCAATTTTTCACCAGGAAATTGATTCAGTGTGTCAGTGTAAAGTGCGATTTTACAAATCATGCTTCGGGATAGTTGTAGATGTGATTTCGAGCTACAGACCTAGAGCTTTTTGTGTGAGGTTGGGTATTGTTACAGGAATCAATTTCCGGTGAAAAAGTGTAGTATAAAGTATCTATTAAATTCAATTCTATGTCTTGTCGGCTCCTCTCCTCTCTCCCAGTGGCAGCAGCTATCCCGGAGAGTGATCATCAGAATGGGTCAGTGGAAGTCTCTCTGTGGACGGGCGCTCCGGGCTGCTGGTGGACGGCTTCCAGAGGACCTACGACGGCAAGCTCAAGTGTAGCTACTGCAGCTACGCCAGTAAGGCACGCTCGCCTGATAGAGCACATCAGAATTCACACAGGTAAAATGGACCATCCCCGTCTGGCATTTGCCCCAAAAATGCCAGATGGTCAGTCTAACCCTGCACGGGTCCATATAGTTAGGATCTTATCTTTTTACTTGTGTTTTATATTGTGTGACATAACATTTAATGTGCACGTTGGATATGTACCAGACGTTCAAATAAACCCCTCTTGGTTGATTTAACGGAGAGAAGCCTCACCACTGCCAGCTGTGCCTCTTCGCCTCTGCCTACGAGCGCCACCTAGAGCCCCACATGCGCTCCCCACACTGGAGAGAAGCCCTACAAGTGTGACCTCTGCTCCTTCCGCTCAGCGACCGCAGTAACCTGTCCCACCACCGCCGGCGCCGCCTCTAGCTTTTACTCCGAAGGGGTCGGGCCTGCCCTCCTCCCTCTCCGACAACAAGAAGAAGATGCTGGGCGTCCTACAGAAGAACAGTGGCTGGGAGGCTACAGCAGACGCCTCCTCATCGACTTCAGCCCACTCCCTCCATGGTGTTGGAAACCAGACTACCTGAACCATGAGGTGTCTGAGAGCTTGGAGGAGAAGAACCATGGGACTGGGAGGAGGAGGAGGAGGAGGAGGGGCCAGCAGGGATGTCCACAGTGACATGATGGTGGTCAGCAATCCACTGAACCAGCTGTTACTCCCGGCAGGTCAGTTGTCCGACCTCCCCCAAGAGGACCAGACCCTGTGTCTCCCGACAGACTGTCCTGTCACGACGGCCAAGCCTTTTCCTCATCCAGCAGAATCTGGTGCACCGATTGCATCGGTGTCTTTGTCCACCAGTCAAAGTGGTGCCCACCACCACTACCACCACCACCACCATACCTCCTCCCCAACCAGCCCCCAGACCTCCAGCCCCTGCGGCCATAGCAGGAACTACAGCCCCAGCCCTGTGGACCCAGAACCCAGCAGTGAACACAGTACACACACACGCACCAGCTCAGCTAGCATTAGTAACAGCCAGCCCAGTACCCCTGCCCTGCCCGGTAGCACACAGGACTCAGACCCACAGATGCTGCACAGCTGCCAGCACTCGACACCACTTCTCGGACAACATCATGTATACCATTCATCACGGCTTACGTGCCACGAACCCTTCCAGTGTCAATATCTGCGGTTGCCAAGTGCAGGAACAAGTATGACTTTGCCTGCCACTTTGCTCGCTGGCAGCACAAGCATTGACTGACTTCCAAAGCAACCAAGATGAATTTGAAACGATGTTTGGCGTCTCCCCAGAGAGCATTAATTTATTCCTTTATATAATCTGGGATCGAGCGAATCTGATCAAGATTTATTTTGTTTTTTTAATTATATAACTTAGAGAGTGATGTTACTTTTTCAAATGAGAAATTGATGCTTCTATAATGGGAAAGGAATCCAGAGGGTTAGAGACATTTAGCATGTGTCCTCCTCGGTGCTATCTGAGAATTTAAAGGAAGTAACTTCTTATAACTGCGTTTTTATAACTGAATTAGTTACATCAATATTTATGATATTACATCGAAAGACTAAACTTATAGTAAAATAGCAATTAGCAAGGTATCTGGTTGCTGTGGCTAGATTTGAAACAGTTTTGACCTTGTCTTATGAAGGAAGACCATGTGCATTGATACCAAATAGGTGGTCAACATTGACAAACAGACATCACTTTATTATGCATTGTAGTTGCTACCTACTAGATTATCTCACTTTATTGTAGCGTAAACATAACATTATATCAACGCCTGAAGTGAATGAGATCTGTCATATTAATGCTTCGCTTTGGACATAATTTCACTCTGTTTTTTTACTGTTCTCTGTTGCACATTCAGATTGATTCCATGTTTTCTCTGTTGCACATTCAGATTGATTCCATGTGTTCTCTGTTTGCACATTCAGATTGATTCCATGTTTTCTCTGTTGCACATTCAGATTGATTCCATGTGTTCTCTTTTTGCACATTCAGATTGATTCCATTGTTTTCTCTGTTGCACATTCAGATTGATTCCATGTGTTCTCTGTTGCACATTCAGATTGATTCCATGTTTTCTCTGTTGCACATTCAGATTGATTCCATGTTTTCTCTTTTTGCACATTCAGATTGATTCCATGTTTTCTCTTTTTGCACATTCAGATTGATTCCATGTTTTCTCTTTTGCACATTCAGATTGATTCCATGTTTTCTCCCTGTTGCACATTCAGATTGATTCCATGTTTTCTCCTAGTAGGTGCTGCCAATCACATCCTTTCTTACCTTCATCTAGCATTACTGATTTATAATAACTGGTGCTATTTAGCTAATACCTCCTAATTGAACAATGATCTGTAGCTTAAGTGCAATTTGTGTTTGAGCCAAATCATTCAGACTTTGATAAGTCGCACATGACTAAACTTGATTAAAAGGCCAAAGTATTCTTCTGAGCCTTTTTTAAAAAGTATTTCAAAGGATCTTGCATAACAGTTGTAGCATTGTTGGAAATGATTGTGGTCCTTACAATCAGTAATGTAACATAGCCTTTCTGAGTATTGAAATGATTTGCACAGATCAGTGAGAGCAATGGAGTTTGTTTTTCATATTGTATTTTAAAGGAGTTCCTGTATGTTTTCTGAAAACCTAGAAATCAAGATTGATGTGCAGTGTCTGGTGGGCGCTGTAATGGAGTTATGTTTTCTATGCAGTGATCTCAGATGTTTAGGATTGTCTCCCCCAAATCAATTATATATTTAGATATTTAATTTAATTTAATATATATTGGATATATTGGGAAAGTAATGTTTGATATGAAATACCACAGGGTAGAAATATCCACATTCTGATTTACACTGAACAAAAAATAGAAATGCATCATGTAACAATTTAAAGATTTTACTGAGTTACAGTTCATATAAGGAAATCAGTCAATTGAAATAAATTCATTAGGCCCCAATCTATGGATTTCACATGACTGGGAATACAGGATATCATATGTTGGTCACAGATACCTTTTAAAAAGGTAGGGGCGTGGATCAGAAAACCAGTCAGTATCTGGTGTGACCACAATTTGCCTCATGCAGCGCGACACATCTCCCTTCACATAGAGTTGATCAGGCTGTTGATTGTGACCTGAGGAATGTTGTCCCACTCTTCTTCAATGGCTGTGCGAAGTTTCTGGATATTGGCAGGGAACTGGAACACACATGTCACACACGTCGATCCAGAGCATCCCAAACATGCTCAATGGGTGACATGTCTGGTGATATGCAGGCCATGGAAGAACTTGGGAAATTTCAGCTTCCAGGAATTGTGTACAGATCCTTGCGACATGGGGCCGTTTATCATGCTGAAACATGAGGTGATGACGGCAGATGAATGCCACAACAATGGGCCTCAGGATCTCGTCACGGTATCTCTGTGCATTCAAATTGCCATCGATAAAATGCAATTGTGTTTGTTGTCCTAGCTTATGCCTGCCCATACCATAACCCCACCGCCACCATGGGGCACTCTGTTCTAGCGTTGACATCAGCAAACCTCGCCCACCACGTCTGCCATCTGCCCGGTACAGTTGAAACCGGGATTCATCCGTGAAGAGCACACTTCTCCAGTGTGCCAGTTGCCATTAAAGGTGAGCATTTGCCCTCTGAAGTCGGTTAAGACGCAAACTGCAGTCAGGTTCAAGACCCTGGTGAGGACAACAGCACACAGATGACTTCCTGAGACGGTTTCTAACAGTTTGTGCAGAAATTATATGGTTTTGCAAACCCACAGTTTCATCAGCTGTGCAGGTGGCTGGTCTCAGACGATACCGCAGGTGAAGAAGCCGGATAGTGGAGGTCCTGGGTGGCGTGGTTACAACGTGGTCTGGGTTGTGGAGGTTGGACGTACTGCCAAATTCTCTAAAACAACGTTGGAGGTGGCTTATGGTAGAGAAATCAACATTCAATTCTCTGGCAACAGCTCTGGTGGACATTCCTGCAGTCAGCATGCCAACTGCAAGTTCCCTCAAAACTTGAGACAAACTGGCCTTTTATTGTCCCCAGCACAACGTGCACCTGTGTAATGATCTTGCTGTTTAATCAGCTTATTGATATGCCACACCTGTCAGGTGGATGGATGTTTATTTTTTTTAAGGGGGTAGATCAGCTTTAATATTGCAGATGGAAGTCACAATCTATCAATGTATTGTCTGCATCACTTCCAATCCCCATATGTTTTTCCCGCAAATATATATATATATATATACACACACAGTGGGGAGAACAAGTATTTGATACACTGCCGATTTTGCAGGTTTTCCTACTTACAAAGCATGTAGAGGTCTGTAATTTTTATCATAGGTACACTTCAAATGTGAGAGACGGAATCTAAAACAAAAATCCAGAAAATCACATTTTACTGATTTTTAAAGTAATTAATTTGCATTTATTGCATGACATAAGTATTTGATACATCAGAAAAAGCAGAACTTAATATTTGGTACAGAAACCTTTGTTTGCAATTACAGAGATCATACGTTTCCTGTAGGTCTTGACCAGGTTTGCACACACTGCAGCAGAGATTTTTGGCCCAGCCTCCTCCATACAGACCTTCCTCCAGATCCTTCAGGTTTCGGGCTGTCGCTGGGCAATAAGGACTTTCAGCTCCCTCCAAAGATTTTCTCTCTCTTCAGGTCATTGACCAGGTCCTGCCGTGTAGTTCTGGGCTGATCCCTCACCTTCCTCATGATCATTGATGCCCCCACGAGGTGAGATCTTGCATGGAGCCCCAGACTGAGGGTGATTGACCGTCATCTTGAACTTCTTCCATTTTCTAATAATTGCGCCAACAGTTGTTGCCTTCTCACCAAGCTGCTTGCCTATTGTCCTGTAGCCCATCCCAGCCTTGTGCAGGTCTACAGTTTTATCCCTGATGTCCTTACACAGCTCTCTGGTCTTGGCCATTGTGGAGAGGTTGGAGTCTGTTTTGATTGAGTGTGTGGACAGGTGTCTTTTATACAGGTTACGAGTTCAAACAGGTGCAGTTAATACAGGTAATGAGTGGAGAACAGGAGGCTTCTTAAAGAAAAACTACAGGTCTGTGAGAGCCGAATTCTTACCTGGTTGGTAGGTGATCAAATACTTATGTCATGCAATAAAATGCAAATTAATTACTTAAAAATCAACAATGTGATTTTCTGGATTTTTGTTTTAGATTCCGTCTCTCACAGTTTAAGTGTACCTATGATAAAATTACAGACCTCTCATGCTTTGTAAGTAGGAAAACTCTGCAAAATCAGCAGTGTATCAAATACTTGTTCTCCCCACTGTTTACAGGGGGTACCGGTGCCGAGTCAATGTGCAGGGTTCAGGTTAGTCCAGGTAATTTGTACATGTAGGTAGGGGGTAAAGTGACTATGCATAGATAATAAACAGAGAGTAGCAGCAGTGTAAAAACAAAGGGAGGGGGTCAATGTTAACAGTCTGGGTAGCCATTTTGATTAATTGTTCAGCAGATGTATTTGATTTGCAATGTGGTTATTACAGTTTGTCAGAGTAGAATGCGCTATGTCCACTCCAGGAACAACTGCTGTGAGACCATAATGTAGCTACTTCTATTAAAAACTACAACTTGTGATGAATTCATCTTCACCAAAGCTCTGCTTTTATTTATTTACATCCTAAAATACTATTTCAGGGAGCTGACTGTGTGGTGTCTTCATTTATATCCAACTCAAAAGGTTACAAGGAAAATGATACATTCAAGAACATATTCTACATTTGTAAACAAATAATTGAACAAGAGACAATACAATCAATAGAAAGTTACATAATGGCGATCATCTATCCCTCATTTTCTGTTGCATTTATTCTGTCATAAGGAGGAAGGAATCTTGCAATGATTTCCCTGTTTCTCTTTGTGGAAGACGTCCACGGCTCGTTCCACAACCTGCTCCACCTCGATGCTCTCCCTGGGTTGGGGAAGGCTGTGGAGAACTTGTTTCCACAGGTCCTGGATAAATCTGGTTTTGGATTCATTGAACTTCGGCTGCCAGAGACTCATCCTCTCTGGGGGAAGTTTATGATCTGAACATCGAGGAAGAAGAGTAGAGATATATTGGTGATCATATAAAAAAGTAGGGAGGCAGTGAGTCAAGAAACGTACTACTTAGAAACCTACAATATAAACATGATCATTCATTTCTCTATGAAACATAAAACATGCCTTGCCTCTATGAACTCTTGATTATGTTAAAAGGTAAGACTCAGCAAGATGACGTTGCAACAAGTGGGATAAAGTAATCCCTTCTACCCCCCCTTTACCCCAACCCAAAAAAAAAAAAAAACATTGTAAAGTGGTGATCCCACTGGCTATAAGGTAAGTCGCTCTGGATAAGAGCGTCTGCTAAATGACGTAAATGTAAATGTAACAAGATTTTGAGATGAGCGCTGCAAGACTTTGCTCTCGTGCTCTCACACAGTCAGAGAGTATCTGGCATGTCACGTGTTGCTTTTCACGCTGCTCCAACGTGGTTGGTACGGGACCAAAACAGAGGAGAAGTTTAGCATCGCGCTTCAACGCTCTTAGTTGTTGCGGAAATGGAGCGGATATTGTGTTTACTAGGTGCATGCAACGTCATCTCGCTGAGTCTACTTAAGGCGTACACACCAGACCTAATGTCCGTCTACTGTTCATCTGCCCTTTGGTCGCCGTTCGTTCACCACAGTGTGTTTTAGGGACCAACTGCGGGTGGGCGTCTTGACTGCCCGACATTTCCGCTTGCAATCGGTTTGTAAATTACGGCTGGCCTGTTCCAGAGTTGCTAAGTACTCTCGCCGGCAAACGCTATCAGTGTGTGTGCCTTAAGGATCATAGTAAGGATGAATACTGACCTCTGGCCCCCGCATGGCCTGTGAGACCAGGCGTCTGCAGGCCTGGTCAGCCTGGTGGATCACACTGGACACACAGCTCTGACGGTCAACCTCCTACAGAACATAGGATACAGCACAGCTCTGACGGTCAGCCTCCCACAGAACATAGGATACAGCACAGCTCTGACGGTCAACCTCCCACAGAACATAGGATACCCCACAGCTCTGACGGTCAGCCTCCCACAGAACATAGGATACACCACAGCTCTGACGGTCAGCCTCCTACAGAACATAGGATACAGCACAGCTCTGACGGTCAGCCTCCTCAGAACATAGGATACAGCACAGCTCCTGACGGTCAACCTCCCACAGAACATAGGATACAGCACAGCTCTGACGGTCAACCTCCCACAGAACATAGGATACCCCACAGCTCTGACGGTCAGCCTCCCACAGAACATAGGATACACCACAGCTCTGACGGTCAACCTCCCACAGAACATAGGATACAGCACAGCTCTGACGGTCAGCCTCCCACAGAACATAGGATACACCACAGCTCTGACGGTCAACCTCCCACAGAACATAGGATACAGCACAGCTCTGACGGTCAGCCTCCCACAGAACATAGGATACACCACAGCTCTGACGGTCAACCTCCTCCACAGAACATAGGATACAGCACAGCTCTGACGGTCAACCTCCTACCAGAACATAGGATACACCACAGCTCTGACGGTCAGCCTCCCACAGAACATAGGATACAGCACAGCTCTGACGGTCAACCTCCTACAGAACATAGGATACAGCACAGCTCTGACGGTCAACCTCCTACAGAACATAGGATACAGCACAGCTCTGACGGTCAACCTCCCACAGAACATAGGATACAGCACAGCTCTGACGGTCAACCTCCCACAGAACATAGGATACACCACAGCTCTGACGGTCAACCTCCTACAGAACATAGGATACAGCACAGCTCTGACGGTCAACCTCCCACAGAACATAGGATACAGCACAGCTCTGACGGTCAACCTCCCACAGAACACAGGATACAGCACAGCTCTGACGGTCAACCTCCCACAGAACATAGGATACAGCACAGCTCTGACCGGTCAACCTCCTACAGAACATAGGATTCACCGCAGCTCTGACGGTCAACCTCCTACAGAACATAGGATACAGCACAGCTCTGACGGTCAACCTCCCACAGAACATAGGATACAGCACAGCTCTGACGGTCAACCTCCTACAGAACATAGGATACAGCACAGCTCTGACGGTCAACCTCCCACAGAACATAGGATACAGCACAGCTCTGACGGTCAACCTCCCACAGAACATAGGATACAGCACAGCTCTGACGGTCAACCTCCTACAGAACATAGGATACAGCACAGCTCTGACGGTCAACCTCCTACAGAACATAGGATACACCACAGCTCTGACGGTCAGCCTCCCACAGAACATAGGATACAGCACAGCTCTGACGGTCAACCTCCCACAGAACATAGGATACACCACAGCTCTGACGGTCAACCTCCCACAGAACATAGGATACACCACAGCTCTGACGGTCAGCCTCCCACAGAACATAGGATACACCAGCAGCTCTGACGGTCAGCCTCCCACAGAACATAGGATACCAGCACAGCTCTGACGGTCAACCTCCCACAGAACATAGGATACAGCAGAGGTCACGTTAACATGGTCAAAATTGCTCATCACCATAATGCCAGTTGCTTTGCCTCCTGAAGAATACAGGAGCGTTTCACAGAGATGTCCTGTGGAAGTGGCAGTGGGTTCCACGAACTAACAGAACATACCTTTTGCTCAGTGTTGTCCTGGACTGGACTCAATGGGTTCTCCAACCCATAGAGATCACCTTCACCCAACCTTTGGCTGAAGGAGACAGTGAAACATAAGACTCATTTACATAAATAGTAACACTTGATTATATGTTAACATCAGATTTCCTGTCTGACTGCTTGCGTAGGGGATTCTTTCCTGGACTCACTCACATGTATTCTATGGTGAAGTGGTCTTTGCTGTCCAGAGTGACACTGTTCTGCTCCCATGGGTTTCTCAGAGGGTTCGGAGGGCTCCATGCGCTTGGCCATCTCTACTATAACGTCACTGGGTAAGGGCTGGGGCCTCAGCTGGTTTCTCCTGGCGCTAGGCCTCCACAGGACACTGAACGTACACCTGACAGAATCCCACAGAGTCTGTTTCAAAGAGAAAATATATCAAGGTAGACAAACAATATCTATGATGACCAACTCATTAAAATGACCACATAACGTAATTCCACTGTACGAATTACGCTGAGACTGACTTTTTCACTTTAAGACGTATGCCAAACAAAAACCATTGATTTCAAAGTTTAACAAACCATACATACAATTCTATGCACGCTGACTACTGGTTTGAACAATTGACACAGTAAATAAATTAAAAACATTTACTGGAAAAATAGATTTGTCAAGTAACCAGGTTCTTGGCAATGCTTTATCCGGTGAAAAAGGTATCTTAGAAATGTCGGTTTCCAGTTGCAGGTGGTTCTACATTTACATTTGGCATGTTAAAGTCATTTAGCAGATGCTCTTATCCAGAGCGACTTACAGTTAGTGCATTCACCTTACGATTGCTAGGTGGGACATGTTTTGTATCGAGTGAGATATGCACCTTGCAACTGTGTAGATCTTTTGTTTTGGTCGCACCGTGTGACACGCTGTCATCTACTTCACGAGTGGCCACGTCTAGTTCCTGTAAAGATGCTGGGAAAGGCTAGATGTGCTGTCATCTACTTCACAAGCTGCCACGTCTAGTTCCTGTAAAGATGCTGGGAAAGGCTAGATGTGCGGCAGCCTCCTCACTCGGTAACAAAACAAGGATTTAAACATCTTTGAGTTTTCGGTAGAACCAACTGCAACTGGAAACAGACATTTCTAAGATATTATTTTTTTACCGAATCAAGAACGAAGAAAAGTATTGCCAAGAACAGTATGAAAAATGTATGCACTCACTAACTGTAAGTCGCTCTGGATAAGAGCGTCTGCTAAAATGACTAAAATGTAAAATGTAACAGGTTAGTTGACAAATCTATGCCGCGGTTTGTATGGGGCTTTCTTGTCGCCCAGTAATGGACTCAAAAATCTTGGGTTTTATCGCATTGTACGCCAGATAATCTGTAGCTAGGAACTGCCCATAAAATGGCAGTTTAACCAAAGTTTCTCTTATCGATTTAACATACGTTTCCTGGCCAGTTGGTACACCTCATATCTCATGCTTGGATAGTAGAAGTTGTCGTCCAGTAGAATGACGAGTGGTGGAGGAGGTGGTCCTTCTAAAGGTGAAGGGTAAGCCTGAGAAGAGCCCACTGACGTCCCGTAGACCTGAGCGGCGTGAAGGAGACACGCCAGGCATCGCTGTCGATCTGGTAGGCGTTTGGGGTTAGCTGTCCCAGCTCTGTGGGACTCTGTAGGAACTGTTCGACGCACTGTAGCACTGCTTGTCTGTGCAACTTCCATTTAGTTTGCTGAAAGACATGGGCAGGCACAGTGACATGAGGAATACATTCGGACAAAAAATATGTCGGCTATTTCAAATAGCATTTACATTTACATTTAAGTCATTTAGCAGACGCTATTATCCAGAGCGACTTACAGGAGCTATTAGGGTTAAGTGCCTTGCTCAAGGGGCACATCGACAGATTTTTCACCTAGTCGGCTCGGGATTAGAACCAGAGACCTTTCGGTTACTGGAACAACGCTCTTAACCACTAATTAACTTCCTTTTGATTCCCCAGGTAAAAATGTTGTCTAATTGCAGTAGTTTACAGGCAGTGTAATGCAATGCAGATTTGATTGAATTTCAGCACAAAACATTGCAGGTGGGTAGTTTGAGCATTTACAGCTGTCAGTGCCTACATTGATATAACAGGACTCAGACGCATCATTACCGTCTGCGGGCGCGTCATATCCTCTTCATCCTCGACCTCTTTCACGTTGAAAGCGTCATCGGGAATCAAGTCATCATAAGAAATGACAGCGGACCTCCACCCTCGTTCTACAGTGTGAGAGTTGACCGCCCGTGCAAGCGTCGACTTTCCTGCTGCAGGCAAGCCGCAGAGAACACACGAAGCATGTCCGTGCACTCGCAAATTAACAGTATCTTCATTTAGCTCCATCTACGGAACGGTTGGTCACCTTTGCAACATAATTTCACTACAATTCGTTGAGGAAAGTCCTCTTCCTGCCTACAACAAGTCCACTTCTGGATCCAGTACTTCGATGGTGTTTCGGTAAACATAGTAGTTTATGGCCCAGTGCTGCCACCTATGGTGCTGGAGGTTCTACCAAACCAATGGCATGTTCAGAATAATATCAAAGACAGTACAGTATGAAGATAGGCTGAAACTGCTTCTCCAACACACTTGTAGGCGATGTCACGGCGACGTTGGCAACTAAACTCGTCATCGGGTCTAATGGGCCTCTCGCGTCAAACTGCGCATGTGCATGCCGTCTCAAAGGCACTCCTAACGACAAAGTTTTTCAAATCTAATGTTATTGGTCACATACACATATTTAACAGATATTATTGGTCACATACACTGCTCAAAAAAAATAAGGGAACACTAAAATAACACATCCTAGATCTGAATGAATGAAATAATCGTATTAAATACTTTTTTCTTTACATAGTTGAATGTGCTGACAACAAAATCACACAAAAATTATCAATGGAAATCAAATTTATCAACCCATGGAGGTCTGGATTTGGAGTCACACTCAAAATTAAAGTGGAAAACCACACTTCAGGCTGATCCAACTTTGATGTAATGTCCTCAAAACAAGTCAAAATGAGGCTCAGTAGTGTGTGTGGCCTCCACGTGCCTGTATGACCTCCCTACAACGCCTGGGCATGCTCCTGATGAGGTGGCGGATGGTCTCCTGAGGATCTCCTCCCAGACCTGGACTAAAGCATCCGCCAACTCCTGGACAGTCTGTGGTGCAACGTGGCGTTGGTGGATGGAGCGAGACATGATGTCCCAGATGTGCTCAATTGGACTCAGGTCTGGGGAAAGGCGGGCCAGTCCATAGCATCAATGCCTTCCTCTTGCAGGAACTGCTGACACACTCCAGCCACATGAGGTCTAGCATTGTCTTGCATTAGGAGGAACTCAGGGCCAAACGCACCAGCATATGGTCTCACAAGGGGTCTGAGGATCTCATCTCGGTACCTAATGGCAGTCAGGCTACCTCTGGCGAGCACATGGAGGGCTGTGTGGCCCAAAGAAATGCCACCCCACACCATGACTGACCACCGCCAAACCGGGTCATGCTGGAGGATGTTGCAGGCAGCAGAACATTCTCCACGGCGTCTCAGACTCTGTCACGTCTGTCACATGTGCTCAGTGTGAACCTGCTTTCATCTGTGAAGAGCACAGGGCGCCAGTGCATTTGCCAATCTTGGTGTTCTCTGGCAAATGCCAAACGTCCTGCACGGTGTTGGGCTGTAAGCACAACCCCCACCTGTGGAGGTCTGGCCCTCATACCACCCTCATGCAGTCTGTTTCTGACCGTTTGAGCAGACACATGCACATTTGTGGCCTGCTGGAGGTCATTTTGCAGGGCTCTGGCAGTGCTCCCTCCTGCTCCTCCTTGCACAAAGGCGGAGGTAGCGGTCCTGCTGCTGGGTTGTTGCCCTCCTACGGCCTCCCTCCACGTCTCCTGATGTACTGGCCTGTCTCCTGGTAGCGCCTCCATGCTCTGGACACTACGCTGACAGACACAGCAAACCTTCTTGCCACAGCTCGCATTGATGTACCATCCTGGATGAGCTGCACTACCTGAGCCACTTGTGGGGGTTGTAGACTCCGTCTCATGCTACCACTAGAGTGAAAGCACCGCCAGCATTCAAAAGTGACCAAAACATCAGCCAGGAAGCATAGGAACTGAGAAGTGGTCTGTGGTCACCACCTGCAGAACCAGTCCTTTATTGGGGGTGTCTTGCTAATTGCCTATAATTTCCACCTGTTGTCTATTCCATTTACACAACAGCATGTGAAATGTATTGTCAATCAGTGTTGCTTCCTATGTGGACAGTTTGATTTCACAGAAGTGTGATTGACTTGGAGTTACATTGTGTTGTTTAAGTGTTCCCTTAATTTTTTTGAGCAGTGTATTTAACAGATGTTATTGGTCACATATTTAACAGATGTTATTGGTCACATATTTAACAGATGTTATTGCGGGTGTAGCGAAATGCTTGTTCCTAGCTCCAACAGTGCAGTAGTATCTAACAATTCACAACAATACAGACATCTAAAAGTAAAATCATGTAATTAAATAAATATATCAATATTAGGAAAAGCAATGTCAGAGTGGCATTGACTAAAATCCAGTACATACATATGAAATGAGTAAAACAGTATGTAAACATTATTAAAGAGTGTCTATGTATATAGGGCAGCAGTCTCTAAGGTGCAGGGTTGAGTAATCGGGTGGTAGCCGGCTAGTGACAGTGACTAAGTTCAGGGCAGGGTACTGGGTGGAGGCCGGCTAGTGGTGACTATTTAACAGTCTGATGTTATGTGATGAAAGAAATAAAAGCTGAAATAAATCATTCTCTCTACTATTATTCTGACATTTCACATTCTTAAAATAAAAGTGGTGATCCTAACTGACCTAAGACAGGGAATTTTTACTAGGATTAAATGTCAGGAATTGTGAAAAACTGAGTTTAATTGTATTTGGCTAAGGTATACGTAAACTTCCGACTTCAACTGTGTATATGTAGGTATGTATGTATATACAGTGAGGGAAAAAAGTATTTGATCCCCTGCTGATTTTGTATGTTTGCCCACTGACAAAGACATGATCAGTCTATAATTTTAATGGTAGGTTTATTTGAACAGTGAGAGACAGAATAACAACAAAATAATCTTGAAAAACGCATGTCAAAAATGTTATAAATTGATTTGCATTTTAATGAGGGAAATAAGTATTTGACCCCCTCTCAATCAGAAAGATTTCTGGCTCCCAGGTGTCTTTTATACAGGTAACGAGCTGAGATTAGGAGCACACTCTTGAAGGGAGTGCTCCTAATCTCAGTTTGTTACCTGTATAAAAGACACCTGTCCACAGAAGCAATCAATCAATCAGATTCCAAACTCTCCACCATGGCCAAGACCAAAGAGCTCTCCAAGGATGTCAGGGACAAGATTGTAGACCTACACAAGGCTGGAATGGGCTACAAGACCATCGCCAAGCAGCTTGGTGAGAAGGTGACAACAGTTGGTGCGATTAATCGCAAATGGAAGAAACACAAAATAACTGTCAATCTCCCTCGGCCTGGGGCTCCATGCAAGATCTCACCTCGTGGAGTTGCAATGATCATGAGAACAGTGAGGAATCAGCCCATAACTATACAGGAGGATCTTGTCAATGATCTCAAGGCAGCTGGGACCATAGTCACCAAGAAAACAATTGGTAACACACTACGACGTGAAGGACTGAAATCCTGCAGCGCCCGCAAGGTCCCCCTGCTCAAGAAAGCACATATACATGCCCGTCTGAAGTTTGCCAATGAACATCTGAATGATTCAGAGGAGAACTGGGTGAAAGTGTTGTGGTCAGATGAGACCAAAATCGAGCTCTTTGGCATCAACTCAACTCGCCGTGTTTGGAGGAGGAGGAATGCTGCCTATGACCCCAAGAACACCATCAACCACCGCCAAACATGGAGGTGGAAACATTATGCTTTGGGGGTGTTTTTCTGCTAAGCGGACAGGACAACTACACCGCATCAAAGGGACGATGGACGGTGCCATGTACCGTCAAATCTTGGGTGAGAACCTCCTTCCCTCAGCCAGGGCATTGAAAATGGGTTGTGGATGGGTATTCCAGCATGACAATGACCCAAAACACACGGCCAAGGCAACAAAGGAGTGGCTCAAGAAGAAGCACATTAAGGTCCTGGAGTGGCCTAGCCAGTCTCCAGACCTTAATCCCATAGAAAATCTGTGGAGGGAGCTGAAGGTTCGAGTTGCCAAACGTCAGCCTCGAAAACCTTAATGACTTGGAGAAGATCTGCAAAGAGGAGTGGGACAAAATCCCTCCTGAGATGTGTGCAAACCTGGTGGCCAACTACAAGAAACGTCTGACCTCTGTGATTGCCAACAAGGGTTTTGCCACCAAGTACTAAGTAATGTTTTGCAGAGGGGTCAAATACTTATTTCCTTCATTAAAATGCAAATCAATTTATAACATTTTTGACATGCGTTTTTCTGGATTTTTTTGTTGTTATTCTGTCCCTCACTGTTCAAATAAACCTACCATTAAAATTATAGACTGATCATGTCTTTGTCAGTGGGCAAACGTACAAAATCAGCAGGGGATCAAATACTTTTTTCCCTCACTGTATGTGTGTGTATACTAACTGACCTAAAACAGGGAATTTTTACTAGGATTAAATGTCAGGAATTGTGAAAAACTGAGTTTAAATGTATTTGGCTAAGGTGTATGTAAACGTCCGACTTCAACTATATATAGAAATCAAAGAAAATAATATTTAGCCATGTTATATTCTAGTCCAGTCACACCTCCTCATTCAAGGGTTTCTTTATTTTTACTATTTTCTACATTGTAGAATAACAGTGAAGACATCAAAACTATGAAATAACATATATGGAATCATGTAGTAACCAAAGAAGTGTTATATAAAATATATTTTGATTTGTTTTTGACATTCTTCAAATAGTCACCCTTTGCCTTGATGACAGATTTGCACACTCTCAACCAGCTTCATGAGGTAGTCACCTGGAATGGATTTCAATTAACAGGTGTGTCTTGTTAAAAGTTAATTTGTGGAATTTCTTTCCTTCTTAATGTGCTTGAGCCAATCAGTTGTGTTGTGACAAAGTAGTATACAGAAGATAGCCCTATTTGGTAAAAGACCAAGTCCATATTATGGCAAGAACAGCTCAAATAAGCAAAGAGAAACGACAGTCCATCATTACTTTAAAGACATGAAGGTCAGTCAATCCGGAACATTGCAAGAACTTTGAAAGTTTTTTCAAGTGCAGTTGCAAAAACCATCAAGCACTATGATGAAACTGGTTCTCATGAGGACCGCCACAGGAATGGAAGACCCAGAGTTACCTCTGCTGCAGAGGATAAGTTCATTAGTTACCAGCCTCAGAAATTGCAGCCCAAATAAATGTGGGTGAACGGATTATCTCTGCATGTGTAGTTCCCACCGTAAAGCATGGAGGAGGTGGTGTTATGGTGTGGGGGTGCTTTGCTGGTGACACCGTCTGAGATTGTTGTAGAAATATTTTTTGACTCAAAAAGTAGTCAACTTAAAAATATTTCTCAAGAGACTGGAACTTGTGAATTTAGACTTTTATTATTTGCATAACAAAGCCGAGCTTGCTCCATGGAGCAACAACTGCTTGTCCTGAACCGGAGTGCTCCTTTTTATACAGACACATGCATAGCCACACTGATACAGCTGATAGTTCCTCTCTATGTGAATGAATAGCATCTTTCAGTATCACATGTTGGCTACTCACGAGGGCTACTTGCGCTTCTCTAAGTGGGGCCTCTGTATCTTATTAGTGGCATGACTCAAAAAATTATGTACATACGTACGTTAAAGAACAATCACACTCTGTATTGACTATATTCACTATCCAGGCATGCATCTGGAGTACAAAGTATCAATTATGTTCATTCTGTTTCACCATTATCATTTCATAACACATTATAAAACATATCCATTAATACTTAAACATGATTTAAACATGTCATCTATAACCCATTCTCAACCACATACATTTAAACATTTATCATCCTCCCGCCCAACTACCTCATCCCTATATTGTTATTTATTTTGCTCATTTGTACCCCAATATCTCTATTTGCACATCATCTCTTGCACATCTATCATTCCAGTGTTAATACTAATTGTAATTATTTTTTTGCACTATAGCCTATTTATTGCCTTACCTCCATAACTTGCTACATTTGCACACACTGTATATATATGTATTTCTGTTGTATTTTTGACTTTGTTTGTTTTACCCCATATGTAACTCTGTGTTGTTGTTTTTATCGCACTGCTTTGCTTTGTCTTGGCCAGGTCGCAGTTGTAAATGAGAACTTGTTCTCAACTGGTTTACCTGGTTAAATAAAGGTGAAAAAAAAAAAAAAAAATGATGTGCATGTGGCCATGTGTCAGGTCATAAGGTCATAAGCACAAAGAAATGATAACACTAGTTCCATTGTTACTCCAATCTCCACACAGCCATCACGAGGAGTTGTATCTACGTCACACGTCATTGACATAACCAGACCAGCTGCAGGGAGTTTATGAAAAACACATACATGTCTCTGCTCTGTATTAACCCTTCAACTGGTTCTCAATCCATAAACATTTTAAGGCATATAGGTGTTTAATTCTACAACATATGTACTTGAAAATCATCCATAAGATTAATTTAGAATTCATGGTAGACTTAACCAGCATGGCTACCACAGCATTCTGCAGCGATACGCCATCCCATCTGGTTTGGGCTCAGGGGGACTATTGTTTGTTTTTCAACAGGACAATGACCCAACACACCTCCAGGCTGTGTAAGGGCTATTTTACCAATAAGGAGAGCGATGGAGTGCTGCATCAGATGACCTGGCCTCCACAATCCCCAGACCTCAACCAAATTGAGATGGTTTGGGATGAGTCGGACCACAGAGTGAAGGTAAAGCAGCCAACAAGAGCTCAGCATATGTGGGAACTCCTTCAAGACTGTTGGAAAAGCATTCCAGGTGAAGCTGGTTGAGAGAATGCCAAGAGTGTGCAAAGCTGTCATCAAGGCAAAGGGTGGCTACTTTGAAGAATCTCAAATATAAAATATATTTTGATTTGTTTAACACTGTGGTGTCCAAGTCAACGTTGCTAATTATGCTGTGATGATAAGAAGTCCGCTTACACTGTTCTTTGATTATAAAGATTTATTGTATCAAAGTTCACAGTATTAATTTACAGATATCTGCAGTTATATCTGGAGAGAAACGGCCAATCTGTTGATCCAATATGTTGTCTCTCCCCCTCCCTTTGTTCAGAGCCTGGTATTTATATCCTATGTAACATAATATGGCGTGATTTTAATAAACCAATCCCCGGCTTTCACATATCTCCAAATGTCCTCTATTCCAAGAAACCTATGTAGCAATGCTTTTCCAAATGCTTCAGCAAAGCAGAGTAAAGTTCATCTATTACACCATTTGCAAACATCAGCAAAATCAATAGACCTTCAGACACTACAGCACTTTTTTTGGTTACTACATGATTCAATATGTGTTATTTCATAGTTTTGATGTCTTCACTATTATTCTACAATGTAGAAAATAGTAAAAAAAAATAAAAAAAAACCCTGGAATGAGGAGGTGTGTCCAAACGTTTGACTGTAGGTGTGTCCAACTCTGCATTATTGGAAAATAACCTGTCAGTAAGCATTTCACTGTTAGTCTACACCTGTTGTCTACAAAGCATGTGACAATTTTCTTTTTTTGACTTCTCAAATCCCGGCCTGGTCTGTCTCGCGATGTTGCGCCTCTGGGTTTACAAACTCAGATAATATTCTACAGTACCTCGGAATGAAAGATAGGCCTAATAATACAAAAGGAAAATAAGGAGAGAAATCTTATAGTCAATATATTTATTATGAGTAACATTTAAAGCAACACATTTAAATATAAACAAATATTGTAACGGCTCATAAAATTACATTTTGAGCCTTATTGAAACTTAATATCAACAATATGTATATTTTTATTACAAAATGTTACCTTCATTTCCATAGTACAATGTAAAAAGGAATATCTTAAGTCCCTGTCACCAAATTATGTTCCTGCAATAAAATTATTTTAAAAAATGGAGATATCCACAAACGAACATACAATGTACGCAATTTACAATAAGGAATAAGGTTAAAGCCGTGTTATGTGGGGTGTTTCTGTCAGGGTATTTGGGAGGGAGGGATGGGTTTGGGAACCCCTGGTCCTTGCTGGGGGAGAGGTGGCTGGGTGGCAGGAGGTTTGTTCCGATAGTTTTCTCCATACCTAAAAGTGACACATTAAAACAAAATCAACATAAAAAACAAATACAACTAAGGCATATGCAATGACACTTTTTTCCCCCCAAATGAAAGTCAAAATATGCTATGATAAAGCATTAATACCTGGGACCTGAGGTAGCTGATGGCGGATATGCAGGCATTGGCTGGAAACAGATATGAAGAGCGCAGAATTACTACAACATATAAATGATGAATACATAAGGTCCTAGATCGCCCACTCCCATTGGTCGTCGCCAGACATGGCCAGGCTATCGCCCACTCCCATTGGTCGTCGCCAGACATGGCCAGGCTATCGCCCACTCCCATTGGTCGTCGCCAGACATGGCCAGGCTATCGCCCACTCCCATTGGTCGTCGCCAGACATGGCCAGGCTATCGCCCACTCCCATTGGTTGTCGCCAGACATGGCCAGGCTATCGCCCACTCCCATTGGTCATCGCCAGACATGGCCAGGCTATCGCCCACTCCCATTGGTCATCGCCAGACATGGCCAGGCTATCGCCCACTCCCATTGGTCGTCGCCAGACATGGCCAGGCTATCGCCCACTCCCATTGGTCATCGCCAGACATGGCCAGGCTAGTGAAAGAAAAGGTCTAACCAGACATGTTTGAGGCTTTGGGTTTAATCCCCTGCAAAGGATGACTTCCCTGCACATTTTTACCACGATGGCAGTTGATTGAAAAACCCGCTCAGCTCTGTATTCTGTTCCACTTAACAAAGACATAGTGTGGTCTGAAATTATTGACCCCCTTGATAAAGATGAGCAAAAATGACTATAAAATAAATCATTTAAAATATTGAGCTATATATTCCCATTTACATTTACATTACATTTTACATTTTAGTCATTTAGCAGACGCTCTTATCCAGTGAGTGCATACATTATTTATTTTATTGTTATTTAAAAATAAAAAAAATCATACTAGCCCCCTGTGGGAAACGAACCCACAACCCTTCCGTTGCAAACGCCATGCTCTACCAACTGAGCTCCATCCCTGCTGGCCATTCCCTCCCCTACCCTGGGCCAATTGTGCGCCGCCCCATGGGTCTCCCGGTCGCGGCCGGCTACGACAGAGCCTGGATTCGAACCAGGATCTCTAGTGGCACAGCTAGCACTGCGATGCAGCGCCTTAGACCACTGCGCCACTCGGGAGACATAGCCCAGTCCCATGGTGGTGCCAAAGAGCTCTATTTTCATGCCATCTGACCAAAGCGCCAGTTCCAATTCAAGTGCCAACGCCGTGACATCAAAATAGAGCTCTTTGGCCACGAACGCCAGTGGTGGGTTTGGCGTTTTGAAATGAGAACGCATGAGCAGAAAATAACCCTATACCTACTGTAAAATATGGCGGTGGAGCTTTGATGTTTTGGGGCTGTTTTGCTTCCACTGGTCCTGGAGCCCTTTGTTAAGGTCAACGGCATCATGAACTTTACCCAGTACCAAGACATTTTAGCCAAAAACCTGGTTGCCTCTGTGAGGAGGCTGAAACTTGGCCGCAAGTGGATCTTCCAGCAAGACTATAACCCCAAGCACACATCAAAATCCACAAATAAATTGTTATTCGGCTACATAATCAACATTTTGCAATGGCCATCTCAGTCTCCGGACTGAAAACCTGTGGTTTGAATTGATGAGGGTAGTCCTCTGTAGCTCAATTGGTAGAGCATGGCGCTTGTAACGCCAGGGTAGTGGGTTCGATCCCCGGGACCACCCATACGTAAAAATGTATGCACACATGGCTGTAAGTAGCTTTGGATAAAAGCGTCTGCTAAATGGCATATTATTATTATTATTATTATAGTCCATAAGCGCAGACAAAGGATATCAAGGATCTGGAAGTGTTCTGTATGGAGGAATGGTCTAAGATCCCTCCCAATGTGTTCTCCAACTCATTAAACATTTTAGAAAAAGGCTCAGTTCTGTTATCCTTGCAAGGTCAGGTATTGAAAACAGGGGTGTCAATTTTGACCTTTAACGTTTTGAGAATTATGTATTAAATAATCATTTCAATTTTTTTTATAGCTCAGTATTTTAATGATTTATTTCAGTCATTTTTGCTCATCTTTATCAAGGGTGTCAATATCAGATCCCACTGTACATGCAGTGGAACTGTTTACCTGACGGGGTGGGGCCTGTGTTGCTGGGAAAACTGTTTACCTGACGGGGTGGGGCCTGTGTTGCTGGGGCCTGTGGAGTTGCTCGTCTTGGGACATGGCCATTCGCTGTGTTCTTTGACCTGCGGACATTAGACATCATCATGTGAAAAGCAACAGCTGTGACCGGGAGAAAGTTACCCAGTTTTACATAATACATGCTTTTAATCTCATACAATTTCTATGTCACACAACCTGTTGAACGAATCAAAGAAATGCCACAAACTAGGTTTGTACGGTTTTGTGATGAGATGTACCCAGTTTGTCACTTTTTTTTGTTGGTTTACTCATAAGCTTGGCGTCTATAGCTAGGCTAAGCGTCTATAGCTAGGCTAGGCGTCTATAGCTAGGCTAGGCGTCTATAGCTAGGCTAGGCGTCTATAGCGAGGCAAGGCGTCTATAGCGAGGCTAGGAGTCTATAGCTAGGCTAGGTCGTCTATAGCGAGGCAAGGCGTCTATAGCTAGGCTAGGCGTCTATAGCTAGGCTAGGCGTCTATAGCTAGGCTAGGCGTCTATAGCTAGGTATCTATAGCGAGGCTAGGCGTCTATAGCTAGGCAAGGCGTCTATAGCTAGGCTAGGCGTCTATAGCTAGGCTAGGCGTCTATAGCTAGGTATCTATAGCGAGGCTAGGCGTCTATAGCTAGGCTAGGTCGTCTATAGCGAGGCAAGGCGTCTATAGCGAGGCTAGGAGTCTATAGCTAGGCTAGGTCGTCTATAGCGAGGCAAGGCGTCTATAGCTAGGCTAGGCGTCTATAGCTAGGCTAGGCGTCTATAACTAGGCTAGGCGTCTATAGCTAGGTATCTATAGCGAGGCTAGGCGTCTATAGCTAGGCAAGGCGTCTATAGCTAGGCTAGGCGTCTATAGCTAGGCTAGGCGTCTATAGCGAGGCTAGGCGTCTATAGCGAGGCTAGGCGTCTATAGCTAGGCTAGGCGTCTATAGCGAGGCTAGGCGTCTATAGCGAGGCTAGGCGTCTATAGCTAGGCAAGCGTCTATAGCTAGGCTAGGCGTCTGCGCGAGGCTAGGCGTCTATAGCGAGGCTAGGCGTCTATAGCCAGGCTAGGCGTCTATAGCGAGGCTAGGCGTCTATAGCTAGGCTAGCGTCTATAGCGAGGCAAGGCGTCTATAGCGAGGCTAGGCGTCTATAGCTAGGCTAGGCGTCTATAGCCAGGCTAGCGTCTAGCGAGGCTAGGCCTCTATAGCGAGGCTAGGCGTCTATAGCTAGGCTAGGCGTCCATAGCTAGGCTAGGCGTCTATAGCTAGGCTAGGCGTCTATAGCTAGGCTAGGCGTCTATAGCGAGGCTAGGCGTCTATAGCGAGGCAAGGCGTCTATAGCGAGGCTAGCGTCTATAGCTAGGGCTAGCGTCTATAGCCAGCGCTAGGCGTCTATAGCCGAGGCTAGGCGTCTATAGCGAGCTAGCGTCTATACGCGAGCTAGGCGTCTATAGCTAGGCTAGGCGTCTATAGCTAGGCTAGGCGTCTATAGCGAGCTAGGCGTCTATAGCGAGGCTAGGCGTCTATAGCTAGGCTAGGCGTCTATAGCTAGGCTAGGCGTCTCATAGCTAGGCTAGGCATCTATAGCGAGGCTAGGCGTCTATAGCTAGGCTAGGCGTCTATAGCTAGGCGTCTATAGCGAGGCTAGGCGTCTATAGCTAGGCTAGGCGTCTATAGCTAGGCTAGGCGTCTATAGCGAGGCTAGGCGTCTATAGCTAGGCTAGGCGTCTATAGCTAGGCGTCTATAGCGAGGCTAGGCGTCTATAGCGAGGCAAGGCGTCTATAGCGAGGCAAGGCGTCTATAGCGAGGCAAGGCGTCTATAGCTAGGCTAGGCGTCTATAGCTAGGCTAGGCGTCTATAGCTAGGCTAGGCGTCTATAGCTAGGCTAGGCGTCTATAGCTAGGCTAGGCGTCTATAGCGAGGCAAGGCGTCTATAGCTAGGCGTCTATAGCTAGGCTAGGCATCTATAGCTAGGCTAGGCGTCTATAGCTAGGCTAGGCGTCTATAGCGAGGCAAGGCGTCTATAGCTAGGCTAGGCGTCTATAGCGAGGCTAGGCGTCTATAGCGAGGCTAGGCGTCTATAGCGAGGCTAGGCGTCTATAGCTAGGCTAGGCATCTATAGCTAGGCTAGGCGTCTATAGCTAGGCTAGGCGTCTATAGCTAGGCTAGGCATCTATAGCGAGGCTAGGCGTCTATAGCTAGGCTAGGCGTCTATAGCTAGGCGTCTATAGCGAGGCTAGGCGTCTATAGCTAGGCTAGGCGTCTATAGCTAGGCTAGGCGTCTATAGCGAGGCTAGGCGTCTATAGCCAGGCTAGGCGTCTATAGCTAGCGTCTATAGCGAGGCTAGCGTCTATAGCGAGGCAAGGCGTCTATAGCGAGGCAAGGCGTCTATAGCGAGGCAAGGCGTCTATAGCTAGGCTAGGCGTCTATAGCTAGGCTAGGCGTCTATAGCTAGGCTAGGCGTCTATAGCTAGGCTAGGCGTCTATAGCGAGGCAAGGCGTCTATAGCTAGGCGTCTATAGCTAGGCTAGGCATCTATAGCTAGGCTAGGCGTCTATAGCTAGGCTAGGCGTCTATAGCGAGGCAAGGCATCTATAGCTAGGCGTCTATAGCTAGGCTAGGCATCTATAGCTAGGCTAGGCGTCTACTACGCGAGCTAGGCGTCTATAGCGAGGCAAGCGTCTATAGCTAGGCTAGGCGTCTATAGCTAGGCTGGCGTCTATAGCGAGGCTAGGCGTCTATAGCTAGGCTAGGCGTCTATAGCTGGGCTAGGCGTCTATAGCGAGGCAAAGGCGTCTATAGCTAGGCGTCTATAGCTAGGCTAGGCATCTATAGCTAGGCTAGGCGTCTATAGCTAGGCTAGGCGTCTATAGCGAGGCTAGGCATCTATAGCTAGGCGTCTATAGCTAGGCTAGGCATCTATAGCTAGGCTAGGCGTCTATAGCGAGGCTAGGCGTCTATAGCGAGGCAAGGCGTCTATAGCTAGGCTAGGCGTCTATAGCTAGGCTAGGCGTCTATAGCTAGGCTAGGCGTCTATAGCGAGGCAAGGCGTCTATAGCGAGGCAAGGCGTCTATAGCAAGGCAAGGCGTCTATAGCTAGGCTAGGCGTCTATAGCTAGGCTAGGCGTCTATAGCTAGGCTAGGCGTCTATAGCTAGGCTAGAAGTCTATAGCTAGGCTAGGCGTCTATAGCTAGGCTAGGCGTCTATAGCTAGGCTAGGCGTCTATAGCTAGGCGTCTATAGCTAGGCTAGGCGTCTATAGCGAGGCTAGGCGTCTATAGCTAGGCTAGGCGTCTATAGCGAGGCAAGGCGTCTATAGCTAGGCTAGGCGTCTATAGCTAGGCTAGGTGTCTATAGCTAGGCTAGGCGTCTATAGCTAGGCTAGGCGTCTATAGCTAGGTATCTATAGCTAGGCTAGGCGTCTATAGCTAGGTATCTATAGCTAGGCTAGGCGTCTATAGCTAGGCTAGGCGTCTATAGCGAGGCTAGGCGTCTATAGCTAGGCTAGGCATCTATAGCTAGGCTAGGCGTCTATAGCTAGGCTAGGCGTCTATAGCTAGGTATCTATAGCGAGGCTAGGTCGTCTATAGCTAGGCAAGGCGTCTATAGCTAGGCTAGGCGTCTATAGCTAGGCTAGGCGTCTATAGCTAGGTATCTATAGCGAGGCTAGGCGTCTATAGCTAGGCTAGGTCGTCTATAGCGAGGCAAGGCGTCTATAGCGAGGCTAGGAGTCTATAGCTAGGCTAGGAGTCTATAGCTAGGCTAGGCGTCTATAGCTAGGCTAGGCGTCTATAGCTAGGCTAGGCGTCTATAGCTAGGTATCTATAGCGAGGCTAGGCGTCTATAGCTAGGCAAGGCGTCTATAGCTAGGCTAGGCGTCTATAGCTAGGCTAGGCGTCTATAGCGAGGCTAGGCGTCTATAGCTAGGCTAGGCATCTATAGCGAGGCTAGGCGTCTATAGCGAGGCTAGGCGTCTATAGCTAGGCAAGGCGTCTATAGCTAGGCTAGGCGTCTATAGCTAGGCTAGGCGTCTATAGCGAGGCTAGGCGTCTATAGCTAGGCTAAGCGTCTATAGCGAGGCTAGGCGTCTATAGCGAGGCTAGGCATCTATAGCTAGGCTAGGCGTCTATAGCGAGGCAAGGCGTCTATAGCGAGGCTAGGCGTCTATAGCTAGGCTAGGCGTCTATAGCGAGGCTAGGCGTCTATAGCGAGGCTAGGCGTCTATAGCGAGGCTAGGCGTCTATAGCTAGGCTAGGCGTCTATAGCTAGGCTAGGCGTCTATAGCTAGGCTAGGCGTCTATAGCTAGGCTAGGCGTCTATAGCGAGGCTAGGCGTCTATAGCGAGGCAAGGCGTCTATAGCGAGGCTAGGCGTCTATAGCTAGGCTAGGCGTCTATAGCTAGGCTAGGCGTCTAGCGAGGCTAGGCGTCTATAAGCGAGGCTAGGCGTCTACAGCGAGGCTAGGCGTCTATAGCTAGGCTAGGCGTCTATAGCTAGGCTAGGCGTCTATAGCGAGGCTAGGCGTCTATAGCGAGGCTAGGCTTCTATAGCTAGGCTAGGCGTCTATAGCTAGGCTAGGCGTCTATAGCTAGGCTAGGCGTCTATAGCTAGGCTAGGCGTCTAGCCAGGCTAGGCGTCTATAGCGAGGCTAGCGTCTATAGCGAGGCTAGGCGTCTATAGCGAGGCTAGCGTCTCATAGCTAGGCCTAGGCGTCTATAGCTAGGCTAGGCGTCTATAGCTAGGCTAGGCGTCTATAGCTAGGCTAGGCATCTATAGCGAGGCTAGGCGTCTATAGCTAGGCTAGGCGTCTATAGCTAGGCGTCTATAGCGAGGCTAGGCGTCTATAGCTAGGCTAGGCGTCTATAGCTAGGCTAGGCGTCTATAGCGAGGCTAGGCGTCTATAGCTAGGCTAGGCGTCTATAGCTAGGCGTCTATAGCGAGGCTAGGCGTCTATAGCGAGGCAAGGCGTCTATAGCGAGGCAAGGCGTCTATAGCGAGGCAAGGCGTCTATAGCTAGGCTAGGCGTCTATAGCTAGGCTAGGCGTCTATAGCTAGGCTAGGCGTCTATAGCTAGGCTAGGCGTCTATAGCTAGGCTAGGCGTCTATAGCGAGGCAAGGCGTCTATAGCTAGGCGTCTATAGCTAGGCTAGGCATCTATAGCTAGGCTAGGCGTCTATAGCTAGGCTAGGCGTCTATAGCGAGGCAAGGCATCTATAGCTAGGCGTCTATAGCTAGGCTAGGCATCTATAGCTAGGCTAGGCGTCTATAGCGAGGCTAGGCGTCTATAGCGAGGCAAGGCGTCTATAGCTAGGCTAGGCGTCTATAGCTAGGCTAGGCGTCTATAGCTAGGCTAGGCGTCTATAGCGAGGCAAGGCGTCTATAGCGAGGCAAGGCGTCTATAGCAAGGCAAGGCGTCTATAGCTAGGCTAGGCGTCTATAGCTAGGCTAGGCGTCTATAGCTAGGCTAGGCGTCTATAGCTAGGCTAGAAGTCTATAGCTAGGCGTCTATAGCAAGGCTAGGCGTCTATAGCTAGGCTAGGCGTCTATAGCTAGGCTAGGCGTCTATAGCTAGGCTAGGCGTCTATAGCTAGGCTAGGCGTCTATAGCTAGGCGTCTATAGCTAGGCTAGGCGTCTATAGCGAGGCTAGGCGTCTATAGCTAGGCTAGGCGTCTATAGCGAGGCAAGGCGTCTATAGCTAGGCGTCTATAGCGAGGCTAGGCGTCTATAGCTAGGCTAGGCGTCTATAGCGAGGCTAGGCGTCTATAGCGAGGCAAGGCATCTATAGCTAGGCTAGGCGTCTATAGCGAGGCAAGGCATCTATAGCGAGGCAAGGCATCTATAGCTAGGCGTCTATAGCTAGGCTAGGCATCTATAGCTAGGCTAGGCGTCTATAGCTAGGCTAGGCGTCTATAGCTAGGCTAGGCGTCTATAGCTAGGCTAGGTGTCTATAGCTAGGCTAGGCGTCTATAGCTAGGCTAGGCGTCTATAGCTAGGTATCTATAGCTAGGCTAGGCGTCTATAGCTAGGCTAGGCGTCTATAGCGAGGCTAGGCGTCTATAGCTAGGCTAGGCGTCTATAGCGAGGCTAGGTGTCTATAGCTAGGCTAGGCGTCTATAGCTAGGTGTCCATCCAATTAGCAATAGATTTTCATGCGAATACTCTAGAATCCGCATAAAGAAAATATGCACATTTTCCCACCAGTGGTGTGTTTCCACCAAACTGACTTGTTGCGGATAAAAAAGTGCACACGAAATGTTCTTCTTTGCTTAAGTATTCGTGTACCGAATAACAATCTAAAGTTCAATATGTTTCCGTTTGCATTTTTAACTCGACCAATAGTTTTTTTTCACAACTGTTTGCGTTAAAATAGCAAATGTGCCCACTCTGGTCTTGGCACGCGAGCTCCAGCCAACCGCTCAACAGCTCTCAGATAGAGTGGGTTAGTCTGAGCTCCAGCCAACCGCTCAACAGCTCTCAGATACAGTGGGTTAGTCTGAGCTCCAGCCAACCGCTCAACAGCTCTCAGATACAGTGGGTTAGTCTGAGCTCCAGCCAACCGCTCAACAGCTCTCAGATACAGTGGGTTAGTCTGAGCTCCAGCCAACCGCTCAACAGCTCTCAGATACAGTGGGTTAGTCTGAGCTCCAGCCAACCGCTCAACAGCTCTCAGATACAGAAGGTTAGTCTGAGCTCCAGCCAACCGCTCAACAGCTCTCAGATACAGTGGGTTAGTCTGAGCTCCAGCCAACCGCTCAACAGCTCTCAGATACAGAAGGTTAGTCTGAGCTCCAGCCAACCGCTCAACAGCTCTCAGATACAGTGGGTTAGTCTGAGCTCCAGCCAACCGCTCAACAGCTCTCAGATACAGTGGGTTAGTCTGAGCTCCAGCCAACCGCTCAACAGCTCTCAGATACAGTGGGTTAGTCTACATGATGAGATTATTATGGGTAAGAGAGAGAGAGTATTTGTGTTTGTCAAACGGCAGTCGAGCATCGATCATCATGTCACCAGAATAAGACCTTAGATTTTTTTTGGCAGTCGAGCATCATGTCACCAGAATAAGACCCTCGATATTTATTGGAAAGGAGCATCAAGCTCATCACCGTGCACTTTCACCACCCTGTGAAGTTCATCATAACTTATTTAATCTGTAGCCTGATAAACTGAATGGTTTCCAGAGTCGCAGTGGGAGGACCACACACCATATCATCGCGTGACCCCAAGTTTACTTCGATATAATGGTTATTATTTCAATATTTGCACATAAAAAGGTGTTTCTGTCGCCATTTCTCGCATAAATAATATGATCAATCCAAAAGGATCCCACCATTGTCGAACAAACACATGATCTGCTAGCATTTATACCATGTCACCGCAACGTCCTGTTTCCATCACAGCTGACTTTACTCACAAACTGTGGATGGAAACGTGGTTATAGACATACATTGTTTATACACATGACTGGGTTTACCTCGAGCATGTTGAGCGCAGTCCTTTGAGGCATCGTTCCAGGGTATCCCTTCTAAACACATAGAGCAGCACCAACACCAGGAGCACCAGGATGGGAACCACCAGCAGAAAGAAGATCAGCAGGCCGTCCCTCAGGGAGTGATCTGGGAACAGCAGAGGGATAGTTATTAGTGAAGATCAGCAGGCCGTCCCTCAGGGAATAATCTGGGAACAGCAGAGGGATAGTTATTAGTGAAGATCAGCAGGCCGTCCCTCAGGGAGTGATCTGGGAACAGCAGAGGGATAGTTATTAGTGAAGATCAGCAGGCCGTCCCCCAGGGAGTGATCTGGGAACAGCAGAGGGATAGTTATTAGTGAAGATCAGCAGGCCGTCCCTCAGGGAGTGATCTGGGAACAGCAGAGGGATAGTTATTAGTGAAGATCAGCAGGCCGTCCCTCAGGGAGTGATCTGGGAACAGCAGAGGGATGGTTATTAGTGAAGATCAGCAGGCCGTCCCCCAGGGAGTGATCTGGGAACAGCAGAGGGATAGTTATTAGTGAAGATCAGCAGGCCGTCCCACATGGAGTGATCTGGGGACAGTTATTAGTAAAGAGAACAACACAACTTTATTGTCCATGTTACAACAAATGCGTCTTCTGCCCCAACTCCCCTGACAGCACGCATCACACACAGGTGCAGTCCATTCAGCTCACTCTGTGCAGTGTGACGAGTTCGCACATTTGAGACATGCCTGAAACTGCAAACCCAATCGGTGCACAGGGCGAGGTAAAACACCTTACCATATAGACCAGCAGACAGGACTGATCATGAGGGATCCACTTTAAAAGACACTCTACTACACTTGAAAGCCAATCAATTAAGCTATAATATATCAGACAGCGGTAGTAACAATCTGTAATGGCAGGTAGAGATGGGAAAGGTGTTCAGTACCTATTTATAATGGCAGGTAGAGATGGGAAAGGTGAACAGTGAACAGTACCTATCTATAATGGCAGGTAGAGATGGGAAAGGTGTACAGTGAACAGTACCTATCTATAATGGCAGGTAGAGATGGGAAAGGTGAACAGTGAACAGTACCTATCTATAATGGCAGGTAGAGATGGGAAAGGTGTACAGTGAACAGTACCTATCTATAATGGCAGGTAGAGATGGGAAAGGTGAACAGTGAACAGTACCTATCTATAATGGCAGGTAGAGATGGGAAAGGTGAACAGTGAACAGTACCTATCTATAATGGCAGGTAGAGATGGGAAAGGTGTTCAGTGAACAGTACCTATCTATAATGGCAGGTAGAGATGGGAAAGGTGTTCAGTGAACAGTACCTATCTATAATGGCAGGTAGAGATGGGAAAGGTGTACAGTGAACAGTACCTATCTATAATGGCAGGTAGTGATGGGAAAGGTGAACAGTGAACAGTACCTATCTATAATGGCAGGTAGAGATGGGAAAGGTGAACAGTGAACAGTACCTATCTATAATGGCAGGTAGAGATGGGAAAGGTGAACAGTGAACAGTACCTATCTATAATGGCAGGTAGAGATGGGAAAGGTGAACAGTGAACAGTACCTATCTATAATGGCAGGTAGTGATGGGAAAGGTGAACAGTGAACAGTACCTATCTATAATGGCAGGTAGTGATGGGAAAGGTGAACAGTGAACAGTACCTATCTATAATGGCAGGTAGAGATGGGAAAGGTGAACAGTGAACAGTACCTATCTATAATGGCAGGTAGAGATGGGAAAGGTGAACAGTGAACAGTACCTATCTATAATGGCAGGTAGAGATGGGAAAGGTGTACAGTGAACAGTACCTATCTGAGCAGGGCCGCTGTCCACACTGCCCCCACTCCCGGACTTGGCACAGTAAGGAGGTCCCCAGCCGTCAATACAGTGGCAGTTCCCCTTGTTATTACACACCTGGGGAAGATATATCAACCAATCAATCAATCAATTAATTAATTAACCAATCAACCAACCAATACAATAGACACTGAGATCTCTCCCCAGAAGAGGCCATCAGAGAGCCTGCAACATGTGATGTGTCCAACCCCTTCTAGACACTGAGATCTCTCCCCAGAAGAGGCCATCAGAGAGCCTGCAACATGTGATGTGTCCAACCCCTTCTAGACACTGAGATCTCTCCCCAGAAGAGGCCATCAGAGAGCCTGCAACATGTGATGTGTCCAACCCCTTCTAGACACTGAGATCTCTCCCCAGAAGAGGCCATCAGAGAGCCTGCAACATGTGATGTGTCCAACCCCTTCTAGACACTGAGATCTCTCCCCAGAAGAGGCCATCAGCGAGCCTGCAACATGTGATGTGTCCAACCCCTTCTAGACACTGAGATCTCTCCCCAGAAGAGGCCATCAGAGAGCCTGCAACATGTGATGTGTCCAACCCCTTCTAGAGGACGAGATCTCTCCCCAGAAGAGGCCATCAGAGAGCCTGCAACATGTGATGTGTCCAACCCCTTCTAGACACTGAGATCTCTCCCCAGAAGAGGCCATCAGAGAGCCTGCAACATGTGATGTGTCCAACCCCTTCTAGAGGACGAGATCTCTCCCCAGAAGAGGCCATCAGAGAGCCTGCAACATGTGATGTGTCCAACCCCTTCTAGAGGACGAGATCTCTCCCCAGAAGAGGCCATCAGAGAGCCTGCAACATGTGATGTGTCCAACCCCTTCTAGACACTGAGATCTCTCCCCAGAAGAGGCCATCAGAGAGCCTGCAACATGTGATGTGTCCAACCCCTTCTAGACACTGAGATCTCTCCCCAGAAGAGGCCATCAGAGAGCCTGCAACATGTGATGTGTCCAACCCCTTCTAGACACTGAGATCTCTCCCCAGAAGAGGCCATCAGAGAGCCTGCAACATGTGATGTGTCCAACCCCTTCTAGACACTGAGATCTCTCCCCAGAAGAGGCCATCAGAGAGCCTGCAACATGTGATGTGTCCAACCCCTTCTAGACACTGAGATCTCTCCCCAGAAGAGGCCATCAGAGAGCCTGCAACATGTGATGTGTCCAACCCCTTCTAGACACTGAGATCTCTCCCCAGAAGAGGCCATCAGAGAGCCTGCAACATGTGATGTGTCCAACCCCTTCTAGACACCGAGATCTCTCCCCAGAAGAGGCCATCAGAGAGCCTGCAACATGTGATGTGTCCAACCCCTTCTAGACACCGAGATCTCTCCCCAGAAGAGGCCATCAGAGAGCCTGCAACATGTGATGTGTCCAACCCCATCTTATCTTACCCCCCGACTGTTACATGTGTTCTTGGCATCACAGTGGAGGTTCACAGGCAGTAGAGCTGAGGCATTCACACACTGGAAGTCAATACAGGCCTGGAAGAAAAAAGAGATGAGTACTGGGTTTTATCTCTGGATTCAATCAAATGTCCCATAGCAATGTCTACAAAGCATTACTGTACTCCTAATGCCTCAACACACACCCACACCCTGTGGAAGAAGTGAAATCATCTTAGAAAGATAGGTTGGCAGGTAGCTTAGTGGTTTAGAGCGTTGTGCCAGTAACCAAAAGGTCGCGGGTTCTAATCCCTGAGCCGACTAGGTGAAAAATCTGTCGATGTGCCCTTGAGCAAGGCACTTAACCCTAATTGCTCCTGTAAGTCGCTCTGGATAAGAGTGTCTGCTAAATGACTAAAATGTCAAATGGAAAGATGGAAAAAGGGACCCCAAAACCAAAATGACCCATAAGCCTTACCATTCCCTTGGCACAGGGGCTGCCCCGGTGGACATAGGCAGGGTCCAGAACATCAGTGCCAAGGTTAAAGTCTGCGTTGACACATGACGAGCCATCTATAATCTGGTTACTGACGGAGCCTCCAGGAGGGGGCTTGTTGGTGTCTACATTAGTGCACTGCACCTTCCCACACATGGCATTACTGCAGGGGAGACAGTGGAGACAGGGACGGCATCAGCAGTAACTCTATACTCAGCCCGTTTCTGGTTCTATACTCAGCCTGTTTCTGGTTCTATACTCAGCCCGTTTCTGGTTCTATACTCAGTCTGTTTCTGGTTCTATACTCAGCCCGTTTCTGGTTCTATACTCAGTCTGTTTCTGTTTCTATACTCAGCCCGTTTCTGGTTCTATACTCAGCCTGTTTCTGGTTCTATACTCAGCCTGTTTCTGGTTCTATACTCAGCCTGTTTCTGGTTCTATACTCAGCCTGTTTCTGGTTCTAACTCAGCCCGTTTCTGGTTCTATACTCAGCCCGTTTCTGGTTCTATACTCAGTCTGTTTCTGGTTCTATACTCAGCCCGTTTCTGGTTCTATACTCAGCCCGTTTCTATTCTCAGCCCGTTTCTGGTTCTATACTCAGTCTGTTTCTGGTTCTATACTCAGCCCGTTTCTGGTTCTATACTCAGCCCCGTTTCTATTCTCAGCCCGTTTCTGGTTCTATACTCAATTCCTATACTCAGGCGTTTCTGGTTCAATTGTCAGTCTGTTTCTGTTTCTATACTCAGCCCGTTTCTATACTCAGCCCGTTTCCTATACTCAGCCCGTTTCGGTTTCTATACTCAGGCCGTTTCTATACTCAGCCCGTTTCCTATACTTGGTCTGTTTCTATACTCAGCCCGTTTCTGTTTCTATACTCAGCCCGTTTCCTATACTCAGCCCGTTTCTGTTTCTGTTCCTATACTCAGCCCGTTTCTATTCTCAGCCCGTTTCTGGTTCTATACTCAGTCTGTTTCTGGTTCTATACTCAGCCCGTTTCTGGTTCTATACTCAGCCCGTTTCTGGTTCTATACTCAGCCCGTTTCTATTCTCAGCCCGTTTCTGGTTCTATACTCTGGCCGTTTCTATACTCAGTCTGGTTCTGGTTCTATACTCAGCCCGTTTCTGGTTCTATACTCAGCCCGTTTCTGGTTCTATACTCAGCCCGTTTCTATTCTCAGCCCGTTTCTGGTTCTATACTCAGCCCGTTTCTGGTTCTATACTCAGCCCGTTTCTGGTTCTATACTCAGCCCGTTTCTATTCTCAGCCCGTTTCTGGTTCTATATTTAATTCCTATACTCAGGCCGTTTCTGGTTCAATTGTCAGTCTGTTTCTGTTTCTATACTCAGCCCGTTTCTATACTCAGCCCGTTTCCTATACTCAGCCCGTTTCGGTTTCTATACTCAGGCCGTTTCTATACTCAGCCCGTTTCCTATACTTGGTCTGTTTCTATACTCAGCCCGTTTCTGTTTCTATACTCAGCCCGTTTCCTATACTCAGCCCGTTTCTGTTTCTGTTCCTATACTCAGCCCGTTTCTGTTTTCTATACTCAGCCCGTTTTCCTATACAATATGACAAATATAAATTCACTAAGACAAAATAAATAAAATATTTCTTATCTTACTTTTAATTATGAATGCTGATAACAAATTCTGAGCACTTACGTCGAGCTACATTTCACATAGTTCCCTGACGATGTCATTCCACAGTTCCCAAACGTATCCCCCTTTAGATTAGCAGTCTGAAAGCAGACATCTGCTGCCTTTCTTGCACCTGGAAATAAAATAATCAAAAGATATACATTTCAGACAAAGAAATAAAAGTATTAACTGCCAGACACAAGGTGACAGTACTTTCTTGTTCGTTTAAAAAGGCCAATGCAGTCATGTCAGATATACCGGTATTCATTTTGTACAATAGCCTACCTTCTTCAAAGAGAAATTTGCATTGGTAGTCGTAGGTCTGGCAGCGGCCCTCGTAACAGTACGCTGCGTCATTCTCACAGGGAAGCCCGTCCATGATATAGAAGTCAGAGGGACAGAAGGCTGTGGAGCCGTTGCAGTATTCTGGGAGGTCACATGTGTTGACAGATCCCCTGCACGGTGTCCCTGACACGCTGATCTGAAATTGGAGAGAAATTAGGCCGGAGAAACGTTATTAATAATTTTTCAAAATCGGTTGACGGATCCATCATTGCATTAAAAAGTTGAAACCTCCCAAACATTTCTGACAAACAGCGCAACACAATCCTAGGCCCTCCCCCAACAAACGACTCTAATTGAAAATCATTGATTTGCTGTCAGGTTTGGGAGCATCCTAATCCATACAGTTTAGAAGACAGACAGCAGCCGACTAACCTTGCAGTCCTTGCAGCAGCTTCCCCTGAGCGCAGGCCGATCCCCAGGTCAACTTACAGGTGGCGCGTCACAGCACTTATTGGTACACTCCTGCAACATTGGCAAGATTAGCAAATTTAGGCATGACACGCCAACAACTAATTCTGAACCTACACATCCATGCATAACTGACCAAATTATAAAACAAATCCTTAAAGTGAGTGTGGAAGAGCTGAAAAAAAAAAGATTGTTGTCTATCAACAATGATAAAAGCTACCTGGGTCTGACATCTTGGATGGAAAATTACTGAAGATGATAGCGGACCGATATTGCCACTCCTATTTGCCATATCTTCAATCTAAGCCTGCAGGAAAGTGTGTGCCCTCAGGCCTGGAGGAAGCGAAAGTAATTCCACTACCAAAGAATAGCAAAGCAACTTTTATCGGCTCAAACAGCCGACCAATCAGCCTGTTACCAACCCTTAGTAAAGGGGCCATTTCTTTGGGGGACCAAATACAATGCTATTTCACAGTTAACAGACTTTCAGCACGATAATAGGGAAGGATATTCAACAAGCACAACACTGACTGATGACTGGCTGAGAGAAATTGATGATAAAAAAGATTGTGGGAGCTGTTCTGTTAGTCTTCAGTGCAGCTTCTGACATTATCAATCATAATCTGCTGCTGGAAAAACGTATGTGTTATGGCTTTACACCCCCTGCTGTGGATAAAGGGTTACCTGTCTAACAGAACACAGAGGGTGTTCTTTAATGGAAGCCTCTCCAACATAATCCAGGTAGAATCAGGAATTCCCCAGGGCAGCTGTCTAGGCCCCTTACTTTTTTCAATCTTTCCTAATGACCTGCCACTGGCTCTGAGTAAAGCCAGTTTGTCTATGTATGCTGATGACTCAACACTATACACGTCAGCTACTACAGCGACTGAAATCACTGCAACACTTAAAGAGCTGCAGTCAGTTTAAGAATGGGTGGCAAGAAATAAGCTGGTCCTAAATATTTAAAAAACTAAAAGCATTGTATTTGGGACCAATCATTCACTAAACACTAAACCTCAACTAAATCCTGTAATTAATAATGTGGAATTTGAGCAAGCTGAGGAGACTAAACTGCATGGAGTAACCCTGGGTTGTAAAATGTAATTGTCAAAACATATTGATGAAACAGTAGCTAAGATGTCCATAATAAAAGTGCTGCTCTGCTTTCTTGACATTGCTATCAACAGGGCAGGTCCTACAGGCCCTAGTTTTGTGGTACCTGGACTACTGTTCAGTCCTGTGGTCAGGTGCCACAAAGAGGGACTTGGGAAATTACAATTGGCCCAGAACAGGGCAGCACGGCTGGCCCTTAAATTACACGGAGAGCTAACATTATTAATATGCATGTCAATCTCTCCTGGCTCAAAGTGGAGGAGAGATTCACTTCATCACTACTTGTATTTGTGAGAAGTATTTGACATGCTGAATGCACTGAGCTGTCTGTTTAAACTACTGGCACACAGCTCGGACACCCATGCATACCCGACAAGACATGCCACCAGAGGTCTCTTCACAGTCCCCAAGTCCAGAACAGACTATGGGAGCGCACAGTACTACATAGAGCCATGACTACATGGAACTCTATTCCACATCAACTCATTCAAGCAGTAGAATCAGATATTTTTTTTTTTAAACCAGATAAAACTACACCTTATGGAACAGCCGGGACTGTGAAGAGACACACACACAGACACAGACACACATAAGACACGTACACAAGGATAGATATGTGATAGAGTAGTGGCCTGAGGGAACACACTTAATGTCTTGTGAAATCGGTTGTAATTGTATATAACTGCCTTAATTTTGTTGGACCAAGTACAGTAGCTGCTGCCTTGGCAGGAACTAATGGGGGATCCATAATAAACCCCAGGAAGAGTCCGCTGCCTTGGCAGGAACTAATGGGGATCCATAATAAACCCCAGGAAGAGTAACTGCTGCCTTGGCAGGAACTAATGGGGATCCATAATAAACCCCAGGAAGAGAAGCTGCTGCCTTGGCAGGAACTAATGGGGATCCATAACAAACCCCAGGAAGAGAAGCTGCTGCCTTGGCAGGAACTAATGGGGATCCATAATAAACCCCAGGAAGAGTAGCTGCTGCCTTGACAGGAACTAATGGGGATCCATAATAAACCCCAGGAAGAGTAGCTGCTGCCTTGGCAGGAACTAATGGGGATCCATAATAAACCCCAGGAAGAGTAGCTGCTGCCTTGGCAGGAACTAATGGGGATCCATAATAAACCCCAGGAAGACTAGATGCTGCCTTGACTCCAGTATCTATGCTGCAATAGTCTATGTGCCGGGGGGCTGGGGTCAGTCTGTTATATCTGGTGTTATTCTCCTGTCTTATCTGGTGTCCTGTATGAATTTAAGTATGCTCCCTCTAATTCTCCCTCTCTCTCTCTCTCCCTCCCGGAGGACCTGAACCCTAGGACCATGCCTCAGGACTACCTGGCCTGATGACTCCCTGGCTGTCCCCAGTCCACCTGGTCGTGCTGCTGCTCCAGTTTCAACTGTTCTGCCTGCGACTATGGAACCCTGACCTGTTCACTGGACGTGCTGCCTTGTCCCAGAACTGCTGTTTTCAACTCTCTCTCTCTACCGCACCTGCTATTTCAACCTCTAAATGCCCGGCTATGAAAAGCCAAGTGACATTTACTCCTGAGGTACTGACCTGTTGCAACCTCTACATTTGACATTTTAGTCATTTAGCAGACGCTCTTATCCAGACCGACTTACAGTTAGTGAGTGCAATTCTTTTTTTTTTTTCATACTGGTCCCCGTGGGAATCGAACCCACAACCCTGGCGTTGCAAGCGCCATGCTCTACCAACTGAACTACACAGGACTACAACCACTGTGATTATTATTTTACCCTGCTGGTCATCTATGAAGAGTAGCTACTGCCTTGTCAGGAACTAATGGGGATCCATAATAAACCCCAGGAAGAGTAGCTGCTGCCTTGGCAGGAACTAATGGGGATCCATAATAAACCCCCAGGAAGAGTAGCTGCTGCCTTGGCAGGAACTAATGGGGATCCATAATAAACCCCAGGAAGAGTAGCTGCTGCCTTGGCAGAAACTAATGGGGATCCATAATAAACCCCAGGAAGAGTAGCTGCTGCCTTGGCAGGAACTAATGGGGATCCATAATAAACCCCAGGAAGAGTAGCTGCTCCTTGGCAGGAACTAATGGGGATCCATAATAAACCCCAGGAAGAGTAGCTGCTGCCTTGACAGGAACTAATGGGGATCCATAATAAACCCCAGGAAGAGTAGCTGCTGCCTTGACAGGAACTAATGGGGATCCATAATAAACCCCAGGAAGAGTAGCTGCTGCCTTGACAAGAAACTAATGGGGATCCATAATAAACCCCAGGAAGAGTAGCTGCTGCCTTGGCAGGAACTAATGGGGATCCATAATAAACCCCAGGAAGAGTAGCTGCTGCCTTGGCAGGAACTAATGGGGATCCATAATAAACCCCAGGAAGAGTAGCTGCTGCCTTGTCAGGAACTAATGGGGATCCCTAATATACCCCAGGAAGAGTAGCTGCTGCCTTGGCAGGAACTAATGGGGATCCATAATAAACCCCAGGAAGAGTAGCTGCTGCCTTGGCAGGAACTAATGGGGATCCATAATAAACCCCAGGAAGAGTAGCTGCTGCCTTGGCAGGAACTAATGGGGATCCATAATAAACCCCAGGAAGAGTAGCTGCTGCCTTGGCAGGAACTAATGGGGATCCATAATGAATCCAAAACACCAAACAACACTCAGCCAAAGCTCCCATTAACACAACAGCTTCGTAATAATATAAAGCAATTAATCATGAATCAATTATACATATCAATCAATGTGTCAATGAATCAACAAATCAAGCATTATAGAAAGCCATTCAATAGGTAACTTATTCCCACTAGTATGGTGAGGCACCATGGCCTATTGTTATTGTCGACAGACAGACAGACAGACAGGTAGTCAGACAGACAGGTAGTCAGACAGACAGACAGAGACAGACAGGCAGACAGACAGGTAGTCAGACAGACAGGCAGACAGACAGAGACAGACAGGCAGACAGACAGGTAGTCAGACAGACAGGTAGTCAGACAGAGACAGACAGGCAGACAGACAGGTAGTCAGACAGACAGGCAGACAGACAGACAGACAGGCAGACAGACAGGTAGTCAGACAGACAGGTAGTCAGACAGAGACAGACAGGCAGACAGGCAGACAGACAGGTAGTCAGACAGACAGGCAGACAGACAGGCAGACAGACAGGCAGACAGACAGGCAGACAGACAGAGACAGACAGTACCTGGGGTGTTCCACAGTCGCACGCCTCTCCTTCCTCCAACATGCCGTTGCCACACTTAGCAACAGAGATGACGTTTGACTGGGAGGGCTGGTTCAGCAGACACATCCCTCCGCCACGCAGGACCAGACGCTCAAAGTCAGAGGCACTACAGCCACTGAAGAGGGTGGATCCACTGGGAGGAGAAGACATCTAACAATGCTGTACATGCATACTATAGAAATGGAATCATTCAATCATTTACAAAATCAATGGCTTTATTTCTATCAGACATCCACTTATCAATTTGACCAACAGTATGTGGACACCCGCTCGTCAAACATCTCATTCCAGAATCATGGGCATTAATATGGAGTTGGTCCCCCTCCTTTGCTGCCATAACAGCCTCCACTCTTCTGCTTTCCACTAGATGTTGGAACATTGCTGGACTTGCTTCCATTCAGCCACAAGAGCATTAGTGAGGTCGGCACTGATTTTGGGCGATTAGGCCTGGCTCACAGTCGGCGTTCCAATTAATTCCAAAGGTGTTCGATGGGGTTGAGGTCAGGGCTCTGTGCAGGCCAGTCAAGTTCTTCCACACCGATCTCGACAAACCATTTCTGTATGGACCTCGGTTTGTGCACGGGGGCATTGTCATGCTGAAACAGGAAAGGGCCTTCCCCAAACTGTTGCCACAAAGTTGGAAGCACAGAATCGTCTAGAATGCCATTGTATGCTGTAGTGTTAAGATTTCCCTTCACTGGAACTAAGGGGCCTGAACCATGAAAAACAGCCCCAGACCATTATTCCTCCTCCACCAAACTTTATAGTATGCATTGGGGCAGGTAGCGTTCTCCTGGCATCCGCTCCTGTCCGTCAGACTGCCAGATGGTGAACCGTTTTCACTGCTCC
The DNA here is from genome assembly GCF_020615455.1 of Coregonus clupeaformis. Taxonomy (NCBI): domain Eukaryota; kingdom Metazoa; phylum Chordata; class Actinopteri; order Salmoniformes; family Salmonidae; genus Coregonus; species Coregonus clupeaformis. Next base: position 65,703 of record NW_025535186.1, on the reverse strand, counting down.
AGAGTCCAATGGCGGCGAGCTTTACACCACTCCAGCTGATGCTTGGCGTCGCGCATGTTGATCTTAGGCTTGTGTGCGGCTGCTCGGCCATGGAAACCCATTTCATGAAGCTCCCGACGAACAGTTCTTGTGCTGACGTTGCTTCCAGAGGCAGTTTGGAACTCGGTAGTGAGTGTTGCAACCGAGGACAGACGATTTTTACCTCTACGCGCTTCAGCACTCGCCGGTCCCGTTCTGTGAGCTTGTGTGACCTACAACTTCACGGCTGAGTCGTTGTTGCTCCTAGATGTTTCCACTTCACAATAACAGCACTTACAGTTGACCGGGGCAGCTCTAGCAGGGCAGAATTTTGACAAACTGACATGCCGGAAAGGTAGCATCCTATGACGGTGCCACGTTGAAAGTCACTGAGCTCTTCAGTAAGGCCATTCTACTGCCATTGTTTGTCTATGGAGATTGCATGGCTGTGTGATCAATTATTATTTTTTTCAGCCACACCCGTTGCTGACATAGCCAAATCCACTAATTTGAAGGGGTGTCCACATACTTTTCTGTATATATACAGTACCAGTCAAAAGTTTGGATACACCTACTCATTCAAGGGTTTTTCTTTATTGTTACTATTTTCTACATTGTAGAATAATAGTGAAGACATCAAAACTATGAAATAACACATATGGAATCATGTAGTAACCAAAAAAGTGATAAACAAATGAAAATATATTTTATATTTGAGAGTATTCAAATAGCCACCCTTTGCCTTGATGACAGCTTTGCACACTCTTGGCATTCTCTCAACCAGCTTCATGAGGTGGTCACCTGGAACGCATTTCAATTAACAGGTGTGCCTTCTTAAAAAGTTCATTTGTGGAATTCCTTTCCTTCTTAATGCGTTTGAGCCAATCAATTGTGTTGTGACAAGGTAGGGGGAATACAGAAGATAGTCCAATTTGGTAAAAGACCAAGTCCATATTATGGCAAGAGCAGCTCAAATAAGCATAGAGAAAGCGACAGTCCATCATTACTTTAAGACATGAAGGTCAGTCAATGTGGAACATTTCAAGAACTTTTAAAGTTTCTTCAAGTGCAGTCGCTAAAACCATCAAGCGCTATGATGAAACTGGCTCTCATGAGGACCGCCACAGGAAAGGAAGACCCAGAGTTACTTCTGCTGCAGAGGATAAGTTAATTAGTTACCAGCCTCAGATTGCAGCCCAAATAAATGCTTCACAGAGTTAAAGTCCCAGACAAATGTCAACATCAACTGTTCAGAGTGGACTGTGTAATCAGGCCTTCATGGTCAAATTGATGCAAAGAAACCACTACTAAAGGACACCAATAAGAAGAAGAGACCTGCTTGGGCCAAGAAACACGAGAAATGGACATTAGACCAGTGGAAATGTGTCCTTTGGTCTAGAGTCCAAATTTGAGATTTTTTGTTCCAACCGCTGTGTCTTTGTGAGACGCGGTGTGGGTGAACGGATGATCTCCGCATGTGTATTTCCCACCGTAAAGCATGGAGGAGGAGGTGTGATGGTGTGGGGGTGCTTTGCCGGTGACACCGTCTGTGATGTATTTAGAATTCAAGGCACACTTAACCAGCATGGCTACCACAGCATTCTGCAGCGATACGCCATCCCATCTGGTTTGGGCTTAGTGGGACTATTATTTGTTTTTCAACAGGACAATGACCCAACACACCTCCAGGCTGTGTAAGGGCTATTTGACGAAGAAGGAGAGTGATGGAGTGCTGCATCAGATGACCTGGCCTCCACAATCACCCGACCTCAACCCAATTGAGATGGTTTGGGATGAGTGAAGGAAAAGCAGCCAACAAGTGCTCAGCATATGTGGGAACTCCTTCAAGGCTGTTGGAAAAGCATTCCAGGTGAAGCTGGTTGAGAGAATGCCAAGAGTGTGCAAAGGGTGGCTATTTGAAGAATCTGAAATATATATATTTTTTAAATTGTTAACACTTTTTTGGTTACTACATGATTCCATGTGTTATTTCATAGTTGAGGTCTTCACTACTATTCTACAATGTAAAAAAATAAAAAAATAAAGAAAAACCCTTGAATGAGTAGGTGTGTCCAAACAGTGTTGACCAATACAGTGGCAACTTCACATCTAATATAGTTCAACAAACAGGTTGAATAGCAGATGGCCTCTTAAAAAGACAATGCAAAGGGGGAAAAAAAAGGGGTCAAATAAAAGGAGAACGTTGGTTTAGTGTGTGGTGATGACAGGACTTTACTTACGATGCCGTGGCAGCCATGACACAGCTCCCTCCATTACAGGTGCAGCGGCCGTCATCGTGATTCATGCCCAGGTTATGGCCCATCTCGTGGGCCACTACAGTGGAGACGTAGCCCAGATTGTCGCCACCATACTGGAGAAAACATTCAGTGGAAGACACACACACCGCTGCTCATATAGGTTTCATATTTGGAATCGTTCAAAGTGTATAAGAAGAAATTATGATTTAAACCAAAAGCACAAAAAGGAGTTTAAAATACTCTGAATACCATAACGACAAACAGGGAGCCTTTGGAACCTGGTATTACACAGAGCGCTGCACATTACAATACAAAGGAGAATCTGTGGAATGCCACAGACGCTGTGCTTCGTCACTGTGGACTGGTCTGTGGTCAACCACCGCATTCTTATTGGCAGACTAAATAGCCTTGGTTTCTCAAATGACTGCCTCGCCTGGTTCACCAACTACTTCTCAGATAGAGTTCAGTGTTCAAATCGGAGGGCCTGTTGTCTGGACCTATGGCAGTCTCTATGGGGGTGCCACAGGGTTCAATTCTTGGGCCGACACTTTTCTCCGTGTATATCAATGATGTCGCTCTTGCTGCTGGTGACTCTCAGATCCACCTCTACGCAGACGACACCATTTTGTATACATCTGGCCCTTCATTGGACACTGTGTGTAACAAACCTCCAAACGAGCTTCAATGCCATACAACAATCCTTCAGTAGCCTTCAACTGCTCTTAAACACTAGTAAAACTAAATGCATGCTTTTCAATCGACGCTGCTAGCACCCGCCCACCCGACTAGAATCACCACTCTCGACGGGTCAGACCTAGAGTATGTGGACAACTACAAATATCTAGGTGTCTGGTTAGACTGTAAACTCAACTTCCAGACTCACATAAATAATCTCCAATCCAAAGTTAAATCTAGAATCGGCTTCCTATTTCGCAACAAAGCCTCCTTCACTCATGCTGCCAAACATGCCCTCGTAAAACTGACTATCCTACCGATCCTTGACTTTGCGATGTCATTTACAAAATAGCCTCCAACACTCTACTCAGCAAATTGGATGTAGTCTATCACAGTGCCATCCGTTTTGTCTCCAAAGCCCCATACACTACCCACCACTGTGACCTGTACGCTCTTGTTGGCTGGTCCTCACTACATGTTCGTCAGTCAAACCCACTGGCTCCAGGCCATCTATAAATCACTGCTAGGCAAATCCCGCCTTATCTTAGCTCATTGGTCACCATAGCAGCACCCACCCGTAGTCTGCGCTCCAGCAGGTATATCTCACTGGTCATTCCCAAAGCCAACACCTCCTTTGGCCGCCATTCCTTCCAGTTCTCTGCTGCCAATGACTGGAACGAATTGCAAAAATCTCTGAAGCTGGAGACTCTTATCTCCCTCAATAACTTTAAGCATCAGTTGTCAGAGCACCTTACCGATCACTGCACCTGTACACAGCCCATCTGAAATTAGCCCACCCAACTACCTCATCCCTATATTGTTATTTATTTTGCTCTTTTGCACCCCAGTATCTCTATTTGCACATAATCTCTTGCACATCTAGCATTCCAGTGTTAATACTATTGTAATTATTCTGCACTATAGCCTATTTATTGCCTTACCTCCATAACTTGCTACATTTGCACACACTGTATATATATTTTCTGTTGTATTTCTGACTTTATGTTTTTTTTACCCCATATGTAACTCTGTGTTGTTTTTAATCGCACTGCTTTGCTTTATCTTGGCCAGGTCGCAGTTGTAAATGAGAACCTGTTCTCAACTGGCTTACCTGGTTAAATAAAGGTGAAATAAAATAAATAAATAAAAAAGACGCTGTTCTTCGTCACTGCGGACTGGTCTGTGGAGTGCCACAGATGCTGTTCTTCGTCACTGCGGACTGGTCTGTGGAATGCCACAGACGCTGTGCTTCGTCACTGTGGACTGGTCTGTGGAATGCCACAGACGCTGTTCTTCGTCACTGTGGACTGGTCTGTGGAATGCTACAGACACTGTGCTTCGTCACTGTGGACTGGTCTGTGGAGTGCCACAGACGCTGTGCTTCGTCACTGTGGACTGGTCTGTGGAATGCCACAGACGCTGTAGCTTCTCACTGTGGACTGGTCTGTGGAATGCCACAGACGCTGTTCTTCGTCACTGTGGACTGGTCTGTGGAATGCCACAGACGCTGTTCTTCGTCACTGTGGACTGGTCTGTGGAATGCCACAGACGCTGCTCTTCGTCACTGTGGACTGGTCTGTGGAATGCCACAGACGCTGTTCTTCGTCACTGTGGACTGGTCTGTGGAATGCCACAGACGCTGTTCTTCGTCACTGTGGACTGGTCTGTGGAATGCCACAGACGCTGTTCTTCGTCACTGTGGACTGGTCTGTGGAATGCCACAGACGCTGCTCTTCGATCACTGTGGACTGGTCTGTGGAATGCCACAGACGCTGTTCTTCGTCACTGTGGACTGGTCTGTGGAATGCCACAGACGCTGTTCTTCGTCACTGCGGACTGGTCTGTGGAATGCCACAGACGCTGTTCTTCGTCACTGTGGACTGGTCTGTGGAATGCCACAGACGCTGTTCTTCGTCACTGTGGACTGGTCTTGCCTGTTACATCTGTGTAGCCGTTTGACTCCTGTGTTATTCATGAGCTGCATCCCAAATGGTACCCTATTGCTTTTATAGTGCACTACTTTAGATCAAGGCTCTGGTCAAAAGTAGTGTCATTAAAAGGGAATATGGGTGTCATTTGGGAAGCAACCATGGTGTGTCTGAGAACAAACTGCACTATTGTCTTCCGACATCAGAGTGACTCATGAATAATCTAGACCTATCAGGTGGCTGACATGACCTCACAAATGCTAACAACCACAACGTCAGATGGTACTAGCTGGCTAGCTGTTACAAGGATTAGTCTGCTAGGTGTTAGGGTCCTGTCTCTGGCTAGCTGTTACAAGGATTAGTCTGCTAGGTGTTAGGGTCCTGTCTCTGGCTAGCTGTTACAAGGATTAGTCTGCTAGGTGTTAGGGTCCTGTCTCTCGGCTAGCTGTTACAAGGATTAGTCTGCTAGGTGTTAGGGTCCTGTCTCTGGCTAGCTGTTACAAGGATTAGTCTGCTAGGTGTTAGGGTCCTGTCTCTGGCTAGCTGTTACAAGGATTAGTCTGCTAGGTGTTAGGGTCCTGTCTCTGGCTAGCTGTTACAAGGGATTAGTCTGCTAGGTGTTTGGGGTCCTGTCTCTGGCTCGGTGTTACAAGGATTAGTCTGCTAGGTGTTAGGGTCCTGTCTCTGGCTAGCTGTTACAAGGATTAGTCTGCTAGGTGTTAGGGTCCTGTCTCTGGCTAGCTGTTACAAGGATTAGTCTGCTAGGTGTTAGGGTCCTGTCTCTCGGCTAGCTGTTACAAGGATTAGTCTGCTAGGGTGTTAGGGTCCTGTCTCTGGCTCGGTGTTACAAGGATTAGTCTGCTAGGTGTTAGGGTCCTGTCTCTGGCTAGCTGTTACAAGGATTAGTCTGCTAGGTGTTAGGGTCCTGTCTCTGGCTCGGTGTTACAAGGATTAGTCTGCTAGGTGTTAGGGTCCTGTCTCTGGCTAGCTGTTACAAGGATTAGTCTGCTAGGTGTTAGGGTCCTGTCTCTGGCTAGCTGTTACAAGGATTAGTCTGCTAGGTGTTAGGGTCCTGTCTCTGGCTAGCTGTTACAAGGATTAGTCTGCTAGGTGTTAGTCTACTAGGTGTTAGAACAAAACCACTACGCCACAAAGGAAGCCTTTTCATTGGTTTCTTTGGACTACAGTAATTTCAATGTAGACTTAGATTGCGCCCCCCCCCCCCAAAAGCAAAAAAACGAATAATAATAATAGTAGTAGTAGTAGTAGTAGTAGTAGTAGTAGTAGTAGTAGTAGTAGTAGTAGTAGTAATAGTAGTAATAGTAGTAGCAGTAGTAGTAGTATTAGTAGTAGTAGTAGTGGGTAGTAGTAGTAGCAGTAGTAGTAGTAGTAGCGGCAGTGCATTTTCCTTTTCTTTCACAGTGAGGTCGAAATAACACTGAAAATTATGATAATGCTCTTTTAGTGTAAGATTATTATTTTTAAAAAATTATGCCTGGAATTTCAGCCTGGTTAGGTGGGATGGAGCTTTTGGCCCACAGCATGACATCACAATCTGATCTGATTATTCTGACCAATGACCAGTCATCTTTTATTTGCATATGTATCCTCCTACTTTGAAAGGGTAAGCGGGGTAGGCTCTAGAGTCCAGACGATCCTATCCACCAGTCAGGGCTGTGAAATAACATCTGTATCAACACGCCCACACAATCAGAACGAGTATTTCAATGGCAAAAGGAGGATCTGGGAAATAAATCATGAAAAATAAATGTGGAGTTCTTTTCATGAAATAAAACAGTTATTTATTAGACATACAGTGATGATTTAAAAATACCATTAAAAAGACTGCATGGGAGCTTTAAACTCAAACTACCTGCGGGGGCTGCCTTGAATGGGCGTATCCGTCCCGCAGGCATCGAGTTTGAAACATGCTTTTGAGGAGACAGATTTTCAGGATGTCTCATGGTCTGACAAACACCACTCTAGCTCTGTCACCTTTCACCTCAGATGTGGAAGTGCGACATCGGTGGATGTGGTGGATCAAGATGCATCCAATGCAAAAAACACAGATATCTCTATCTTAAACCGGCACGTTTCTATGGGGATTTTTTTATTATTACGCTAATTGAGTTTCCGTAGGGACATCGACCTTAGGGGGTTAAACTCAGACTACCCGCGGGCTGCATTGAATGGGCGTATCCAGCCCGCGGGCCTCGAGTTTTGAAACATGCTTTATGTGTTAGTCTGATACAAGGGTAAGTTGTACTGTCTACTAACCACATTGATTCCTCCAGCGGTGGCCGCAGAACACACGGTGCCCACGAACGCCATGCCCAGGACCCCTCCCGCATACGCACCCGCCCGACCACTGGGAAACAAAGACAGAATAAAAAAACAAAAAAACATTACAGGATAAAACAAAGCTGATCAACTAACAGACCGCTGGGAAAACCAAGAGAAAACATGTCAGACATTACAGGACAAGTATCGTAGCTGTAGATCAACTTACATCACAGAAAATCAGTGGTGTAAAGTAATTCAGTAGTTTTTTTGGGGTATCTGTACTTTACTTTTTATATTTTTGACAACTTTTACCTTTACTTCACTACATTCCTAAAGAAAATAATGTACTTTTTACTCCATACGTTTTCCCTGACACCCAAAAGTGCTCGTTACATTTTGAATGCTTAGCAGGACAAGAAAATGGTCCAATTCACACTTATCAAGAGAACATCCCTGGTCATCTCTACTACCTCTGATCTGGCGGACTCACTAAACACAACTGCTTTGTTTCTGAATGATGTCTGAGGGTTGGAGTGTTGCCCCTGGCTATCCGCAAATTTAAAAAAAAACATGAACAATTGTGCTAACTGGTTTGCTTAATATAAAGGACTTTGAAATGATTTATACTTTTACTTTTGACACTAAAGTACATTTTTGCAATGACATTTACTTTTGATACTTAAGTATATTTAAAACCAAATAATTTTTGACTTTTACTCAAGTAGTATTTTACTGGAGTGACTTTCACTTTTACTTGAGTCATTTCCTGTTAAAAGGTTTCTTTTACTTTTACTCAAGTATGACAACTGGGTACTTTTTCACACCACTGCAGAAAAATACATGACAACTTTCCATCAGTCTACACTACAGTCCACTTCCATTACAGAGTATAATGTAACTCTGGGCGTGGAAGCCAGTTCCACTGCTGTATAATGTAACTCTGGGCGTGGAAGCCAGTTCCACTGCTGTATAATGTAACTCTGGGCGTGGAAGCCAGTTCCACTGCTGTATAATGTAACTCTGGGCGTGGAAGCCAGTTCCACTGCTGTATAATGTAACTCTGGGCGTGGAAGCCAGTTCCACTGCTGTATAATGTAACTCTGGGCGTGGAAGCCAGTTCCACTGCTGTATAATGTAACTCTGGGCGTGGAAGCCAGTTCCACTGCTGTATAATGTAACTCTGGGCGTGGAAGCCAGTTCCACTGCTGTATAATGTAACTCTGGGCGTGGAAGCCAGTTCCACTGCTGTATAATGTAACTCTGGGCGTGGAAGCCAGTTCCACTGCTGTATAATGTAACTCTGGGCGTGGAAGCCAGTTCCACTGCTGTATAATGTAACTCTGGGCGTGGAAGCCCAGTTCCACTGCTGTATAATGTAACTCTGGGCGTGGAAGCCAGTTCCACTGCTGTATAATGTAACTCTGGGCGTGGAAGCCAGTTCCACTGCTGTATAATGTAACTCTGGGCGTGGAAGCCAGTTCCACTGCTGTATAATGTAACTCTGGGCGTGGAAGCCAATTCCACTGCTGTATAATGTAACTCTGGGCGTGGAAGCCAGTTCCACTGCTGTATAATGTAACTCTGGGCGTGGAAGCCAGTTCCACTGCTGTAGAATGTAACTCTGGGCGTGGAAGCCAGTTCCACTGCTGTATAATGTAACTCTGGGCGTGGAAGCCAGTTCCACTGCTGTATAATGTAACTCTGGGCGTGGAAGCCAGTTCCACTGCTGTATAATGTAACTCTGGGCGTGGAAGCCAGTTCCACTGCTGTATAATGTAACTCTGGGCGTGGAAGCCAGTTCCACTGCTGTATAATGTAACTCTGGGCGTGGAAGCCAGTTCCACTGCTGTATAATGTAACTCTGGCGTGGAAGCCAGTTCCACTGCTGTATAATGTAACTCTGGGCGTGGAAGCCAGTTCCACTGCTGTATAATGTAACTCTGGGCGTGGAAGCCAGTTCCACTGCTGTATAATGTAACTCTGGGCGTGGAAGCCAGTTCCACTGCTGTATAATGTAACTCTTGGCGTGGAAGCCAGTTCCACTGCTGTATAATGTAACTCTGGGCGTGGAAGCCAGTTCCACTGCTGTATAATGTAACTCTGGGCGTGGAAGCCAGTTCCACTGCTGTATAATGTAACTCTGGGCGTGGAAGCCAGTTCCACTGCTGTATAATGTAACTCTGGGCGTGGAAGCCAGTTCCACTGCTGTATAATGTAACTCTGGCGTGGAAGCCAGTTCCACTGCTGTATAATGTAACTCTGGGCGTGGAAGCCAGTTCCACTGCTGTATAATGTAACTCTGGGCGTGGAAGCCAGTTCCACTGCTGTATAATGTAACTCTGGGCGTGGAAGCCAGTTCCACTGCTGTATAATGTAACTCTGGGCGTGGAAGCCAGTTCCACTGCTGTATAATGTAACTCTGGGCGTGGAAGCCAATTCCACTGCTGTATAATGTAACTCTGGGCGTGGGAAGCCAGTTCCACTGCTGTATAATGTAACTCTGGGCGTGGAAGCCAGTTCCACTGCTGTATAATGTAACTCTGGGCGTGGAAGCCAGTTCCACTGCTGTATAATGTAACTCTGGGCGTGGAAACCAGTTCCACTGCTGTATAATGTAACTCTGGGCGTGGAAGCCAGTTCCACTGCTGTATAATGTAACTCTGGGCGTGGAAGCCAGTTCCACTGCTGTATAATGTAACTCTGGGCGTGAAGCCAGTTCCACTGCTGTATAATGTAACTCTGGGCGTGGAAGCCAGTTCCACTGCTGTATAATGTAACTCTGGGCGTGGAAGCCAGTTCCACTGCTGTATAATGTAACTCTGGGCGTGGAAGCCAGTTCCACTGCTGTATAATGTAACTCTGGGCGTGGAAGCCAGTTCCACTGCTGTATAATGTAACTCTGGGCGTGGAAGCCAGTTCCACTGCTGTATAATGTAACTCTGGGCGTGGAAGCCAGTTCCACTGCTGTATAATGTAACTCTGGGCGTGGAAGCCAGTTCCACTGCTGTATAATGTAACTCTGGGCGTGGAAGCCAGTTCCACTGCTGTATAATGTCAACTCTGGGCGTGGAAGCCAATTCCACTGCTGTATAATGTAACTCTGGGCGTGGAAGCCAGTTCCACTGCTGTATAATGTAACTCTGGGCGTGGAAGCCAGTTCCACTGCTGTATAATGTAACTCTGGGCGTGGAAGCCAGTTCCACTGCTGTATAATGTAACTCTGGGCGTGGAAGCCAGTTCCACTGCTGTATAATGTAACTCTGGGCGTGGAAGCCAGTTCCACTGCTGTATAATGTAACTCTGGGCGTGGAAGCCAGTTCCACTGCTGTATAATGTAACTCTGGGCGTGGAAGCCAGTTCCACTGCTGTATAATGTAACTCTGGGCGTGGAAGCCAGTTCCACTGCTGTATAATGTAACTCTGGGCGTGGAAGCCAGTTCCACTGCTGTATAATGTAACTCTGGGCGTGGAAGCCAGTTCCACTGCTGTATAATGTAACTCTGGGCGTGGAAGCCAATTCCACTGCTGTATAATGTAACTCTGGGCGTGGAAGCCAGTTCCACTGCTGTATAATGTAACTCTGGGCGTGGAAGCCAGTTCCACTGCTTTAGCTCATTGTTCCTGTACTGAGTTCAACCTGGGACATCAGGGTCGGTGCAATTCATTATCAGATAGGAGAGAACCAGCAGTAGTCCGGACCTCGTAGGGCTTAAGATGATTGGGTAATCGGGACACAATTGAAACATTTATCAACTAGTCATTGCTATGCATCGGCTGGAGACAAACTGCTCAGTATTAGATGAATAATAATAATAATAATATGCCATTTAGCAGACGCTTTTATCCAAAGCGACTTACAGTAATGCGTGCATACATTTTTGTGTATGGGTGGTCCCGGGGATCGAACCCACTACCCTGGCGTTACAAGCGCCGTGCTCTACCAGCTGAGCTACAGAGGACCACACGCTAGTCGGTGGTCAGATGCTAAATCACAGACCAGCGGTATTCAAATCTTTAAATGGAACAAAATAAAAAGGAGAAAATGTCAATAAATGTACTGACATATGCAAATATCTAATACAATAGAATATGCCACTTAGCAGACTGTCTTTTCAAAGCCACGTACATACTATAGTGACTGTATGCATTTTTTTAGTATGTGTACATGTGATCGCTACGGGAATCGAACCCACGACCTAGCTAGCGCCATTCTCTTACGAACTGAGCCACACAGAACCCATACGTCTCTCCACTCACACAATGAGCTGCGCGTCGTCATGCCTGATCCGGGGTAGCAGCTCCGTCGCCCTCCACTTGACGAAACGTCCCAACACTTCCCCCGCGGAGCCTTCCACACTAAAGGGGTTGGCTTCCTTAAAGATCTCCAGGCCGACCAACACCACGCGGATGTTCAGCTTCTTATAGTACTGTAGATGGATAGAGAAAAACATACAAAAAGACATCAGTTTATGCTAATTATTTATGGCCACACAGCCACATAATCTAGTACCCTCAAATTCAAATCTGGACCTGGAAGCGGACCTGTTGCACCCTCTACAACCACTGTGATTATTATTTGACCCTGCTGGTCATCTATAAACGTTTGAACATCTTGAAGAACGATCTGGCCTTAATGGCCATGTACTCTTATAATCTCCACCCGGCACAGCCAGAAGAGGACTGGCCACCCCTCAGAGCCTGGTTCCTCTCCAGGTTTCTTCCTAGGTTGCTTCCTTTTCTAGGGAGTTTTTCCTAGCCACCGTGCTTCTACATCTGCATTTAAGTCATTTAGCAGACGCTCTTATCCAGAGCCACTTACAAATTGGATCTGCATTGCTTGCTGTTTGGGATTTTAGGCTGGGTTTCTGTATAAAGCACTTTGTGACATCTGCGGTTGTGAAAAAGGGCTTTATGAATAAATACATTTGATTGTCTAGTACCTTCAAATTCAAATCTGGACCTGGAAGCCACTTATTTAATTGTTCCCCTCTAATCAGGGACTGAGTTAGACCTGTGCCACCAGGTGGGTGATATTAATGATCAGGTAAAACAGACAACCAGCAGTGGGCCGTACGTCCCAGGGAGAACAGACAACCAGCAGTAGTCCGTACGTCCCAGGGAGAACAGACAACCAGCAGTAGTCCGTACGTCCCAGGGAGAACAGACAACCAGCAGTGGGCCGTACGTCCCAGGGAGAACAGACAACCAGCAGTGGGCCGTACGTCCCAGGGAGAACAGACAACCAGCAGTGGGCCGTACGTCCCAGGGAGAACAGACAACCAGCAGTGGGCCGTACGTCCCAGGGAGAACAGACAACCAGCAGTGGGCCGTACGTCCCAGGGAGAACAGACAACCAGCAGTATTCCGTACGTCCCAGGGAGAACAGACAACCAGCAGTGGGCCGTACGTCCCAGGGAGAACAGACAACCAGCAGTGGGCCGTACGTCCCAGGGAGAACAGACAACCAGCAGTGGGCCGTACGTCCCAGGGAGAACAGACAACCAGCAGTATTCCGTACGTCCCAGGGAGAACAGACAACCAGCAGTGGGCCGTACGTCCCAGGGTAACATTTGAACAACCCCTTGGTCTAGTACTTTCTCTTGTTTCTCCTGAGTGAAGAGCTCATTGTAGCCGTAGGTCTCAATGAGGACGAAGAAAGTACGTTTCGGTGTAACAATGTTTGTTCGCTTGAGACTGAGTAGCGAGAGAGGGAAATAAGTTTGTCACCCCATCCAGCAGATTGGCTAGTTCCACCATCTCCTGTCGCACCGCTGTCTCGTTCTTCTTCTTGTAGGTATACTGGTGAGAAACAGCAGAACTCAGTCAGTTGATGATCATGTAGGAATACATTCTAATATAACCCATTAGAGTATCATTAACTCACGATTACACATTAGGCAAGTGGTTTTGAAACCTATCCTCGGGGACCCCCCCAGACGTTTTCACAATTTAGTCGTAGCCCTGAGCCATCTCACCTGATTGACCTAGGTGAAGGGCTTGGTGATTAAGTTGACAAGTTGAATCAGGTGAGCTAGCTGTGGAATAGAAATGCATGGAACGGCTGGGGGTCGGCTTGGGGTCCCAGAGGAGAGGTTGGAACACCCTATACAAGTTACACATCATCTATAAAATTGACAAATAGTAAGTATTTTACCCTGAGAAAGTCAGCAACCAACACCAACTCGACATATCTGGTCTGAGGTAAATTACGTTTTCTCTGTTATGAAGAAATGAGAGAAAGTCCTTAGTGAGACTAGTACATCCATTCGCGTGTGTTTAGTCTGGACAGTCATCAGAACATTCACCCTGAATACACTTTAATATCTGTTATGTTCTGCTATGCTGTGTAATAGAAACATCCCAACCCGTAAAAGTGCCGTCATGGAGAGGGAGGGGTCGAAGGGTGAGTGACTCTCAGTGTGCGACGTCTCATTGGTCACTCCGCAGACAAAGGGCTCTGATTGGCTGTGCTCCAGGCGGTAGAGGAGGTGCTCATTATTTGTCGACTGCTTGACTGGTTCAAGCCCATAACTCTGGTTGCCAAGGAGAATGACACCCCTAAAAAGAAGCAGATAAATTTAAATCAATGCTGACAAATTACTTTATTCACAGAACATCAATGGTTTAACAGCATTTCCTCCCATCAAGCTGAAGTCAGCCAATAAAAGTGAAAGACAGGGAAACTCAGGATAAATGGTTCGACAAACCAGGAAACCATTATGAAAGGACTGGAGAACTTCCTTGTTAAGAGGAATTTAAAGCCCTCTCATGAGAACAATGAATGTGGAATACAACACAACCCTATTTACAGGTCTACAAACACAAAAGCATGTGGTCCTCTGTAGCTCAGTTGGTAGAGCATTGGCGCTTGCAACGCCAGGGTAGTGGGTTCAATCCCCGGGACCACCCATACGTAAAAATGTATGCACACATGACTGTAAGTCGCTTTGGATAAATGGCATATTATTATTATTGTTATCATATAAGACTGACCTGAGGTCAGCAGGTACTGAGGATTATTATTATTATATATAAGTGAATGAGAGACTGACCTGAGGTCAGCAGGTACTGAGGTTTAGTATTATTATATATAAGTGAATGAGAGACTGACCTGAGGTCAGCAGGTACTGAGGTTTAGTATTATTATATATAAGTGAATGAGAGACTGACCTGAGGTCAGCAGGAACTGAGGATTAGTATTATTATATATAAGTGAATGAGAGACTGACCTGAGGTCAGCAGGAACTGAGGATTAGTATTATTATATATAAGTGAATGAGAGACTGACCTGAGGTCAGCAGGAACTGAGGATTAGTATTATTATATATAAGTGAATGAGAGACTGACCTGAGGTCAGCAGGAACTGAGGATTAGTATTATTATATATAAGTGAATGAGAGACTGACCTGAGGTCAGCAGGAACTGAGGTTTAGTATTATTATATATAAGTGAATGAGAGACTGACCTGAGGTCAGCAGGAACTGAGGATTAGTATTATTATATATAGTGAATGAGAGACTGACCTGAGGTCAGCAGGAACTGAGGATTAGTATTATTATATATAAGTGAATGAGAGACTGACCTGAGGTCAGCAGGTACTGAGGTTTAGTATTATTATATATAAGTGAATGAGAGACTGACCTGAGGTCAGCAGGAACTGAGGATTAGTATTATTATATATAAGTGAATGAGAGACTGACCTGAGGTCAGCAGGAACTGAGGATTAGTATTATTATATATAAGTGAATGAGAGACTGACCTGAGACCTGAGCAGGTGCTGAGGGCGACCAGAGAGTCTTCATGATCCTCCACGTCACCATGGTAATAACAATGGACCTGCAACACACGTCACCATGGTAATAACAATGGACCTGCAACACACGTCACCATGGTAATAACAATGGACCTGCAACACACGTCACCATGGTAATAACAATGGACCTGCAACACACGTCACCATGGTAATAACAATGGACCTGCAACACACGTCACCATGGTAATAACAATGGACCTGCAACACACGTCACCATGGTAATAACAATGGACCTGCAACACACGTCACCATGGTAATAACAATGGACCTGCAACACACGTCACCATGGTAATAACAATGGACCTGCAACACACGTCACCATGGTAATAACAATGGACCTGCAACACACGTCACCATGGTAATAACAATGGACCTGCAACACACGTCACCATGGTAATAACAATGGACCTGCAACACACGTCACCATGTGACAGGCAGCTATACACAGGCATGTAATTCAAACAAGAGCAGCCATGTGGAAATATTATGTATGTATGTATGTATGTATGTATGTATGTATGTATGTATGTATGTATGTATGCATGTATATGTACAGTACCAGTCAAAAGTTTGGACACATCTACTCATTCAAGGGTTTTTCTTTATTTAAAAAAATTATCTGAGTAGGTGTGTCTAAACTTTTGACTGGTACTGTATATATATATATTAGGGCTGTCAAATGATTAAAATTTTTAATCAAATTAATCAGAATTTTCAGTGGATTAATCATGATTAATCACTATTTGCAATTACACCTGAATCCTAACCATTTTTTTTCTGAAATGCATACCAAAAGATAAATAACAGGACACAGATACATAATTTTCATATTATGTCTGTTTATTAACACAGCCAAATAATGGTGTTTTAAATCAAGCTGAAACATACTACACACCATAATATTTGTCTTTGGCTGTGGCTCTTGACGGTGGCTTATAGAATGAGTCTTGAGACGCCACTTGCAAAACATCAAGGAAACCTGAGTCTTCTACAATGCTAATGGGTCTACAATCCTTTGCAATCCATTTTGCTATTGTGTTGGTCAAATTATCTGAGGTTGATTTTGTTAATTGCCTGCAAACATTCAGCGTGGTCTGGCGCAAACCACTTGCTGAATCTGACGGCCCAGCAAACGCATGTTTGGCGTTGACATGGTACTTCAAGCTTGAACAGCTCCGGTGAAATTGAAACTCCTTCTTACAAATCTTGCAAATAACCTTGTACTTGTTAACTGTACCATCATCATTCTTTTTATATTTGAATCCGTCAATAGGCCCACTTTGCTCACCTTGCTCCATCTCGCCTCTAGCTCCCAACCACTTTCCTGACCTGAATAATTTGTCACACTGCGCATGCGTGAAATGCGTTAAAAAAATTGACGTAATTAACAGCAAACAACTAATTAACGTCGTTAACGCGCTATTTTTGACAGCCCTAATATATATATATAATTAATTATATACACATACACACTGGCCAGTTTATTAGATACACCACCCCGTTCATGAAAATGGTTCGCTCCTACAGACAGTGAGTCACGTGGCCGTGGCTTGCTATATAAAGCAGGCAGACAGGCATCAAGGCATTCAGTTACTGTTCCATTGAACGTTAGAATGGGCAAAACGAGTGACCTAAGCGACTTTGTGCGTGGTATGGTCACCGGTGCCAGGTCTCAGAAAACGGCCGCCCTCCTGGGCTTTTTACGCACAACAGCGTCTAGGGTTTACCGAGAATGGTGCGACAAACAAAAAACATCCAGTCAGCGGCAGTCCTGTGGGCGAAATAATCGTGCAAGCTTACAGGTATGCCACAAACAGACAAATAACGGTACAGTACAACAGTGGTGTGCCGAACGGCATCTCGGAACGCACAACTCGTCGGTCTTTGTCACGGATGGGCTATTGCAGCAGACGACCACACCGGGTTCCACTCCTATCAGCTAAAAACAAGAAGAAGCGGCTCCAGTGGGCATGCCAGCACCAACACTGGACAACTGAAGAGTGGAAAAAACATCACCTGGAACATGACAATAAAGCATCTTTGGGATGAGATGGAACGGGCTGTTGGCAGCATGAATGTACCGCCGTCCAATCAGCAGCAACTGCATGATGCTATCGCATCAGCATGGACCAACATCCCTGTGGAACGTTTCCGACACCTTGTAGACTACCCCGAAGAATTCAAGCTGTTCTGGAGGGAAAGGGGGGGTCCGACCCAGTTCTAGATGGGCGTACCCAATAAACCATGCCCCCCAGCCTGAAGAAAGCATGCCTCCCACCCCACCCAGCAACCAAGGTTGCTTGTCAGTCCCCCTCCCACCCATCCATCCATCCATCCATCCATCCCGAGTCTCCCCTTACATTCCCCCCAATGTCATTCTGTAATGTAGTCACTGCTACTTACATCGGGCTTAGGATATGTAGGCGTCAGATTCCCACTGTCATCATCGGAAAACTGAACAAAGCTTTCGGATAAAAACTCTCTGACAAAAGAAAAATACACAGATCACTCCACAAGCATAGAATTGTGTGACATTAAGGTAATTACTAATATGCAATAGAAAAATAATGCGCTGACATACGTGTTCTTTTTTAGATGGAGGAAGTGTTCCTTGTCGTCAATGATCAACGAATAAGAAAGCCTCTCAGGTTCTTGAGTCTGAAATGAGTTCCAACGCAGCACAGTCACGTCACATGAAAATACACCGGTCATTTACCATCGTGTGTCAAAAACCACGAGTTGGAGACCTGTAGGTATCCTACCTTTCCCGATTCAGGAAGTCTGTCTGCATCTCTTGCCCATCTCCTCTGAATAAGCTGAGGCTTCACAACCGTGTAGCTGGAAAGTTTAGATGTCTGTCCGTTGAAAATATCTGAAAAGGTCAAAAGAACAGCTATGAACTACCTGGTTCATATTCTAATAGCCAATGTCCTGAATGGCGAAGATTACATACACAGCCAAAGTCTAACAGTCCAATCAATCAATCAGCTAATTAAATCAAGTAAAAAAACATAAATCTACTGAAATGTGTCAATGATGACATATTGGCATGGTTCCCAAGTTCGATAAATGAGTGGAAAACACTGATGCACTGCTGAGTATAGGTGATTCGTTAGGCGCCTTCGACATTGAAGCCGACTTGAAAGGCGAATCGAGACTGACTGATCTACAAAATCACCTTGCATCATAAATACAGTGCCTTGCAAAAGTATCCTTGGATTTCATCACATTTCATTGTGTTACAAAGTGGGATTCAAATGTCATTTATTATCAACAATCTACACAAAATACTCTGTCAAAGTATATTTTATAAATGTTTTACATTTAAAGATTAATAGAAATTAAATAACAAAAATATAGTCTTTGCATTAGTATTCAGCTCCCTAAATCAATACAGTGGAGAAAAAAAGTATTTAGTCAGCCACTAATTGTGCAAGTTCTCCCACTTAAAAAAGATGAGAGAGGCCTGTAATTTTCATCATATGTACATGTCAACTATGAAGAAAAAAAATCCAGAAAATCACATTGTAGGATTTTTAATGAATTTATTTGCAAATTATGGTGGAAAATAAGTATTTGGTCACCTACAAACAAGCAAGATTTCTGGCTCTCACAGACCTGTAACTTCTTCTTTAAGAGGCTCCTCTGTCCTCCACTCGTTACCTGTATTAATGGCACCTGTTTGAACTTGTTATCAGTATAAAAGACACCTGTCCACAACCTCAAACAGTCACACTCCAAACTCCACTATGGCCAAGACCAAAGAGCTGTCAAAGGACACCAGAAACAAAATTGTAGACCTGCACCAGGCTGGGAAGACTGAATCTGCAATAGGTAAGCAGCTTGGTTTGAAGAAATCAACTGTGGGAGCAATTATTAGGAAATGGAAGACATACAAGACCACTGATAATCTCCCTCGATCTGGGGCTCCACGCAAGATCTCACCCCGTGGGGGTCAAAATGATCACAAGAACGGTAAGCAAAAATCCCAGAACCACACGGGGGGCCTAGTGAATGACCTGCAGAGAGCTGGGACCAAAGTAACAAAGCCTACCATCAGTAACACACTACGCCGCCAGGGACTCAAATCTTGCAGTGCCAGACGTGTCCCCTGCTTAAGCCAGTACATGTCCAGGCCCGTCTGAAGTTTGCTAGAGTGCATTTGGATGATCCAGAAGAGGATTGGGAGAATGTCATATGGTCAGATGAAACCAAAATAGAACTTTTTGGTAAAAACTCAACTCGTCGTGTTTGGAGGACAAAGAATGCTGAGTTGCATCCAAAGAACACCATACCTACTGTGAAGCATGGGGGTGGAAACATCATGCTTTGGGGCTGTTTTTCTGCAAAGGGACCAGGACGACTGATCCGTGTAAAGGAAAGAATGAATGGGGCCATGTATCGTGAGATTTTGAGTGAAAACCTGAAACGTGGCTGGGTCTTTCAGCATGACAATGATCCCAAACACACCGCCCGGGCAACGAAGGAGTGGCTTCGTAAGAAGCATTTCAAGGTCCTGGAGTGGCCTTGCCAGTCTCCAGATCTCAACCCCATAGAAAATCTTTGGAGGGAGTTGAAAGTCCGTGTTGCCCAGCGACAGACGCAAAACATCACTGCTCTAGAGATCTGCATGGAGGAATGGGCCAAAATACCAGCAACAGTGTGTGAAAACCTTGTGAAGACTTACAGAAAACGTTTGACCTGTGTCATTGCCAACAAAGGGTATATAACAAAGTATTGAGAAACTTTTGTTATTGACCAAATACTTATTTTCCACCATAATTTGCAAATAAATTCATTAAAAATCCTACAATGTGATTTTCTGGATTTTTTTTCTCATTTTGTCTGTCATAGTTGACGTGTACCTATGATGAAAATTACAGGCCTCTCTCATCTTTTTAAGTGGGAGAACTTGCACAATTGGTGGCTGACTAAATACTTTTTTTCCCCACTGTACATGTTAGAAACACCTTTGGCAGCGATTACAGCTGTGAGTCTTTCTGGGTAAGTCTAAGAGCTTTACCACACCTGTATTGTGCAATATTAATTTTTATTACATTTGCCCATTATTCTTTTCATAATTCTTCAAGCTCTGTCAAGATGTTGGGAATCATGGCTAAACAGCTGTTTTTAAGTCTTGCCAAAGATTTTCAAGTAGATTTAAGTCACAACTGTAACCTGAGTGGCCCCTCAGGAACATTCACTGTCGTCTTGGTAACCAACTCCAGTGTAGATTTGGCCTTGTGTTTTAGGTTATTGCCCTGCTGAGAGGTGAATTCCTCTCCCAGTCTCTGGTGGAAAGCAGACTGGAGCAGGTTTTCCACTAGGATTTTTGCCTGTGCTTAGCTCCATCCAGTCCCATTTATTTGTATCCTGAAAAACTCCTCAGTATTTGCCGATGTCAAGCATACCCATAGCATGATGCAGCCACCACCACGCTTGAAAATAATTAAGACGATTAAAGCATGCTTCAGTTCAGCTGGCACCTAGCCGAGCTACGCTAGCCAAACTGAACGAGTCTGCTCCCATACTCCCTTAAAAGATATTCACTTGAAAAACAAGAAAAAAGCGGCAATTATACACTTCCTCAAAATAGTCTGAATTCATCTAAGATAACTCAAGAAATCTGTCATTCATTTTGGCGTTTTTGCTGAGGAGATCGTAGTCGCGCGATTTTGCATCTGACTATAATGATTGGTGCAGTATTTTCTCAAGTAAATAATTTTTCCATGAGGACGAGTCGTCTCTCTTTGAATGACACCAGGCACTTCATTGAAGAATCCCTACTGTTGACCAATCGCCGACGAGGGGGCGTAGACTTCGACTTTCCTCGAGAAGAAATGTGTGCCCAAATAGCCCGAAAAAGTCAAAAACGAACAAAAATGTCACAAAATGTTGTCATAATAAATCCACGAACTGTTCCGAACTGTTTCAGCTGGGAAGCATGCGGACGCCTTTACTTAGTGATGTGTTGTGTTGTATTTGCACATTCTTTGGGGGGGGGGCATTAGGCCAAAAAGTGTGTTCCTTTGCAGTGTTTTTTTCCCTTCAGTATTACTTCAGTGCCTTGTTGCATACAGAATGTTCTGGAATATTCTGATTCTGTATATTTCCATTGTTCTTTTCACTGTCGTTTAAGTCGTGATTGTGACGTCACTACAAATGTTGATCCACCCTCAGTTCTCCCATCACAGCCATTGAACTCTGTACTTGTTTTTAAATAACCAATGACCTCATGGTAACATCCCTGAGCAGGTTCATTCCTGTCCTGCAGTTCAGTTCAGAAGGACAACTATCTTCGACGTGTCTGGTTTAATATGTAATCCACAGCATAATTATTAACTTGACCAATGCTTAAAAAGAGATATTCAAGGTCTGATTTGTTATTGTTTCCCCATCTACCAATCACTGCCCTTCTTTATGAGGCTTTCGAAAAGCTCCCTGGTCTTTGTAGTTGAATCTGTGCTTGAAATTCAATACTTGACTGAGGGACCTTCCAGATGTTGTATGTATAGGGGACAGAGGAAGGGGTAGTGGACCTTCCAGATGTTGTATGTCTGGGGGACAGAGGAAGGGGTAGTGGACCTTCCAGATGTTGTATGTCTGGGGGACAGAGGAAGGGGTAGTGGACCTTCCAGATGTTGTATGTCTGGGGGACAGAGGAAGGGGTAGTGGACCTTCCAGATGTTGTATGTATGGGGGACAGAGGAAGGGGTAGTGGACCTTCCAGATGTTGTATGTATAGGGGACAGAGGAAGGGGTAGTGGACCTTCCAGATGTTGTATGTCTGGGGGACAGAGGAAGGGGGTAGTGGACCTTCCAGATGTTGTATGTCTGGGGGACAGAGGAAGGGGTAGTGGACCTTCCAGATGTTGTATGTCTGGGGGACAGAGGAAGGGGTAGTGGACCTTCCAGATGTTGTATGTCTGGGGGACAGAGGAAGGGGTAGTGGACCTTCCAGATGTTGTATGTCTGGGGGACAGAGGAAGGGGTAGTGGACCTTCCAGATGTTGTATGTCTGGGGGACAGAGGAAGGGGTAGTGGACCTTCCAGATGTTGTATGTATAGGGGACAGAGGAAGGGGTAGTGGACCTTCCAGATGTTGTATGTCTGGGGGACAGAGGAAGGGGTAGTGGACCTTCCAGATGTTGTATGTCTGGGGGACAGAGGAAGGGGTAGTGGACCTTCCAGATGTTGTATGTATGGGGGACAGAGGAAGGGGGAGTCATTCAAACATCATGTCAACCCATATTACTTCACACAGAGGGAGTCCATGTAACTTATTATGCGATTTGTTAAGCCACATTTGACTCCTGAACTAATATAGACTTTCCTAAACAAAGCGGCTGAATACTTATGCAACGACTATATTTTAGTGATCAAATTTTTTAATTTTTTTATTTTTTTTAATCTTCCATTTTGACAGAGTATTTTGAGTATATTGTTGACAAAAAAAAAAGACTATTAAATCCACTTTAATCCCACTTTTTAACACAATAAAATGTAAAGACTTTTTAACACAATAAAATGTAAAGAAATCCAAGGGGTCTGAATACTTTTGCAAGGCACTGTGACTACTCCGTATGAATCCAAGGGGTCTGAATCCTTTTGCAAGGCACTGTGACTCAGTATGAATCCAAGGGGTCTGAATCCTTTTGCAAGGCACTGTGACTCAGTATGAATCCAAGGGGTCTGAATCCTTTTGCAAGGCACTGTGACTACTCCGTATGAATCCAAGGGGTCTGAATCCTTTTGCAAGGCACTGTGACTACTCCGTATGAATCCAAGGGGTCTGAATCCTTTTGCAAGGCACTGTGACTACTCCGTATGAATCCAAGGGGTCTGAATCCTTTTGCAAGGCTCTGTGACTACTCCGTATGAATCCAAGGGGTCTGAATCCTTTTGCAAGGCACTGTGACTACTCCGTATGAATCCAAGGGGTCTGAATCCTTTTGCAAGGCACTGTGACTACTCCGTATGAATCCAAGGGGTCTGAATCCTTTTGCAAGGCACTGTGACTACTCAGTATGATTTGTAGAGACATCCAAGGGGTCTGAATCCTTTTGCAAGGCTCTGTGACTACTCCGTATGAATCCAAGGGGTCTGAATCCTTTTGCAAGGCACTGTGACTACTCCGTATGAATCCAAGGGGTCTGAATCCTTTTGCAAGGCACTGTGACTACTCCGTATGAATCCAAGGGGTCTGAATCCTTTTGCAAGGCTCTGTGACTACTCCGTATGAATCCAAGGGGTCTGAATCCTTTTGCAAGGCACTGTGACTCAGTATGAATCCAAGGGGTCTGAATCCTTTTGCAAGGCACTGTGACTCAGTATGAATCCAAGGGGTCTGAATCCTTTTGCAAGGCTCTGTGACTACTCCGTATGAATCCAAGGGGTCTGAATCCTTTTGCAAGGCACTGTGACTACTCCGTATGAATCCAAGGGGTCTGAATCCTTTTGCAAGGCACTGTGACTACTCCGTATGAATCCAAGGGGTCTGAATCCTTTTGCAAGGCACTGTGACTACTCTGTATGAATCCAAGGGGTCTGAATCCTTTTGCAAGGCTCTGTGACTACTCCGTATGAATCCAAGGGGTCTGAATCCTTTTGCAAGGCACTGTGACTACTCCGTATGAATCCAAGGGGTCTGAATCCTTTTGCAAGGCACTGTGACTACTCCGTATGAATCCAAGGGGTCTGAATCCTTTTGCAAGGCACTGTGACTACTCAGTATGATTTGTAGAGACATCCAAGGGGTCTGAATCCTTTTGCAAGGCTCTGTGACTACTCCGTATGAATCCAAGGGGTCTGAATCCTTTTGCAAGGCACTGTGACTCAGTATGATTTGTAGATCAGTCAGTCAGTCACAACTGACCCATGATGCATCACGGTTTTGATGCTCTCGAACGAGGCCATTATCATCTGTTCTCTTTAGGTATGGATTAGTACTGCATATCTGGAGTGAGTGAAGTGGGCGTGGCGAAATAAGTGATGGCATAACAGTGGGTAGATCAACAGTGATGGTGTTACATCAGCGGGTAGATCAACAGTGATGGTGTTACATCAGCGGGTAGATCAACAGTGATGGTGTTACATCAGCGGGTAGATCAACAGTGATGGCGTAACATCAGCGGGTAGATCAACAGTGATGGTGTTACATCAGCGGGTAGATCAACAGTGATGGTGTTACATCAGCGGGTAGATCAACAGTGATGGTGTTACATCAGCGGGTAGATCAACAGTGATGGCGTTACATCAGTGGGTAGATCAACAGTGATGGCGTTACATCAGTGGGTAGATCAACAGTGATGGTGTTACATCAGCGGGTAGATCAACAGTGATGGTGTTACATCAGCGGGTAGATCAACAGTGATGGTGTTACATCAGCGGGTAGATCAACAGTGATGGCGTAACATCAGCGGGTAGATCAACAGTGATGGTGTTACATCAGCGGGTAGATCAACAGTGATGGTGTTACATCAGCGGGTAGATCAACAGTGATGGCGTTACATCAGTGGGTAGATCAACAGTGATGGCGTTACATCAGTGGGTAGATCAACAGTGATGGCGTTACATCAGTGGGTAGATCAACAGTGATGGTGTTACATCAGTGGGTAGATCAACAGTGATGGTGTAACATCAGTGGGTAGATCAACAGTGATGGTGTTACATCAGCGGGTAGATCAACAGTGATGGTGTTACATCAGCGGGTAGATCAACAGTGATGGTGTTTCATCAGCGGGTAGATCAACAGTGATGGTGTTACATCAGCGGGTAGATCAACAGTGATGGTGTTACATCAGCGGGTAGATCAACAGTGATGGTGTTACATCAGCGGGTAGATCAACAGTGATGGTGTTACATCAGCGGGTAGATCAACAGTGATGGTGTTACATCAGCGGGTAGATCAACAGTGATGGTGTTACATCAGTGGGTAGATCAACAGTGATGGTGTTACATCAGCGGGTAGATCAACAGTGATGGTGTTACATCAGCGGGTAGATCAACAGTGATGGCGTAACATCAGCGGGTAGATCAACAGTGATGGTGTTACATCAGCGGGTAGATCAACAGTGATGGTGTTACATCAGCGGGTAGATCAACAGTGATGGCGTTACATCAGTGGGTAGATCAACAGTGATGGCGTTACATCAGTGGGTAGATCAACAGTGATGGTGTTACATCAGTGGGTAGATCAACAGTGATGGTGTTACATCAGTGGGTAGATCAACAGTGATGGTGTAACATCAGTGGGTAGATCAACAGTGATGGTGTTACATCAGCGGGTAGATCAACAGTGATGGTGTTACATCAGCGGGTAGATCAACAGTGATGGTGTTACATCAGCGGGTAGATCAACAGTGATGGTGTTACATCAGCGGGTAGATCAACAGTGATGGTGTTACATCAGCGGGTAGATCAACAGTGATGGTGTTACATCAGCGGGTAGATCAACAGTGATGGTGTTACATCAGCGGGTAGATCAACAGTGATGGTGTTACATCAGCGGGTAGATCAACAGTGATGGTGTTACATCAGCGGGTAGATCAACAGTGATGGTGTTACATCAGCGGGTAGATAAACAGTGATGGTGTTACATCAGCGGGTAGATCAACAGTGATGGTGTTACATCAGCGGGTAGATCAACAGTGATGGCGTAACATCAGCGGGTAGATCAACAGTGATGGTGTAACATCAGCGGGTAGATCAACAGTGATGGCGTACCATCAGCGGGTAGATCAACAGTGATGGCGTAACATCAGCGGGTAGATCAACAGTGATGGCGTAACATCAGCGCTCCATTATTGGTTAAACGGTTTTGATTAAGCGGTGTGGTTTTTCGTTTCTTACCATATCCCTTTTCTTACCCCCTGAGGAGCACCTGGCTCCTCAGGGGGTGGGCCTACGCCCTCCCAGGCCCACCCCATGGCTGCGTCCCTGCCCAGTCATGTGAAATCCATAGATTAGGGCCTGATTAATTTATTTCAATTGACTGATTTTCCTTATATGAACTGTAACATAGTAAAATCATTGAAATTGTTGCATGTTGCGTTTATATTTTTGTTCAGTATAGTTATGTCTTGTGTAGGCTGCTATCTTAATTGAAATACAATTATGTGAGGGTAAAGAAATTGCCACATTAGCTACCACCGGCAATACCGTTATACAGCTGCCCAGTGGGAATCACCTCAGGTTCAGTTTGCTCCTAGCAGATATCGGCTTGGTGAAGCGACCGTCTGGTGCTCTCATACTCCCTAAAGACCTTGGCTTGAAAAACTAGAAAAACGCTACAATATTACTGTTGTTTCTCTCTCTTGAGCCACCGTAGCAAAAACATAGCCAGAAACGGTTGCTCAAAATCGTCTGAATGAATCTAAGATAAATCAAGAAATCTGTCATTGATTTTGCATGTTTTTTTGCTGCTGGAGGTCTTTAGTCGCACAATTGTACATCTAGCTAAGATGTTTGGTGCAGTATTTCTGAAGTGAAAAACTGTGCATGAAAAGTAGTCATCTCTTGTTGAACGACAACAAAAACACTTCATGTTCCCGCTCCTACTAGGAGTAGTACTGTTGACAGCCGAAGGGGCGTAGACTGCGGCTCAGGAACTTCGACTTGCCTCAATAAAACCTTTGTGTTCAGAACAGACCAAAAACCCTGCCGAAGACCAACACGTCAAACGTGTTCAGAACAGACCAAAAACCCTGCCGAAGACCAACACGTCAAACGTGTTCAGAACAGACCAAAAAACCTGCCGAAGACCAACACGTCAAACGTGTTCAGAACAGACCAAAAACCCTGCCGAAGACCAACACGTCAAACGTGTTCAGAACAGACCAAAAAACCTGCCGAAGACCAACACGTCAAACGTGTTCAGAACAGACCAAAAACCCTGCCGAAGACCAACACGTCAAACAATGACATGGGGCGAACTGTTGAGACTGGGACGCACACCGTCATCTTTTGATCGACTCGTCGTGCAGCCCAATCAGGCTCGTAAAACAGTCTTGAGTGGCAACAAATCAGCCCAATTACCCCACCTAGTGTGTTGTGAAATCGGTTATGAAAGTATTGTAATGTTTTTAGATGGTATAAATGCCTTAATTTTGCCGGACCCCAGGAAGAGTAAGGGGGATCCATAATAAATCCAAATGTCATGATGACAGACACCTGTCTCGATCAATGAGACAAGACTTAAAATAGACAAGATGACGGCATACACATTGTTGGATTACTTCATGGAGCAAAACAACTATTTATTTTAATAATGGGGCATTGTCAAAATTCAAAACGGACCCCCTGCAACTTGACACTGACATTTTATAAGACTCCTGTTTCCACGAATTGAGGAGGAAGAAGAAAGTATCGCCAAGGTTGGTCAAACATTCTCTGTGCTACACCAAACAGTACCTAACCTGTAACTCCCAGGAATACCACAAATATTTGGTTAAATCACATTATCTGATGTAACAATCTGTAGCACTTCCTCTTGGCTTCCAGAACACCCAGACACTGAAGTAAACTTCCCACTTTCTTTTTTGTTAACCTTTAAATAAAATAGCTAAACTAAACTAAATATAAAATAGTAGTGTCTAAACAACTTAAATAAAAAAAAATCACAATTATATTATTATATATACACAAATATATTTGCGGTGTGTCACATTCCATGTTGTATTTGTTTGGCCGACGTTTCATATCCGGGTCCACGCATTAAAAACTGATTTAGGATCAGCCCTTCCCATCCCCCGCCCAAACCTTTAGGCATTATGTTGAAACAATAAGACCGACCCTGGATCAGTATTTCTAGCAGGCAATAACAAAATTAATTATTTTGTGCGGAAGGAACCTATTCCCGAGGCATTGTAATCGCAACAGGTACCAAACTTAATGTAGAAGGCTGTCACCTAAAGGCAATAAATAAAAAAAACATCTCAATCTCTCACCCACCTTGATTGTTCTCGGTTCCAACGATGCAACAAATTAGAACCACTAAAGTCACTAGACTTTTCCCCACCATGATCCTTGCTACAGCATTTGTCCATTGACGGCTGCTGTGTTTTCGTGCTGTGCTCGGCGGCCAGGGCAGGTGAGAATGCTAGGGTGTGCACCGGTGAGCCAGAGGGGGTGTGCCGAAAGTAATTCTTCTTCTGTGGGGTTTATCGGCGTTTGGCATCCAACGTTATGGTGCATTACCGCCACCTACTGTACTGGAGTGTGAGCCAGAGAGGACAACTAAATCCTACCTGCCAGGCCAGACTATCTTACAAAATAAAACGAAACGTTAGAAACTATATCTACTGATGTTCACTTTTTATATTCAGTTCTTCTATCCTCTTCTCTCTCATCCCAGCTAACAAAAAACATTCCCACAACTTTAGAGACGCTTATCTCCCTCACTAACTTTAGGCATCAGTTGTCAGAGCACCTTACCGATCACTGCACCTGTACACAGCCCATCTGAAATTAGCCCGCCCAACTACCTCATCCCTATATTGTTATTTATTTTGCTCATCTGTACCCCAGTATCTCTATTTGCACATCATCTCTTGCACATCATTCCAGTGTTAATACTAAATTGTAATTATTTTGCACTATAGCCTATTTTATTGCCTTACCTCCATAACTTGCTAAATTTGCACACTGTATATTAATTGTATTTCTGTTGTATTTTTTTGATTTTTGTTTGTTTTACCCCATATGTAACTCTGTGTTGTTGTTTTTATCGCACTGCTATGCTTTATCTTGGCCAGGTCGCAGTTGTAAATGAGAACTTGTTCTCAACTGGTTTACCTGGTTAAATAAAGGTGAAATAAAAAAAAAAATAAAAAAAAAAAAGAGAACGTTCCCTTAAGAGCCTCCTTAGGGCATTAACATTTTCATAGGAATGTTCCTGTGATGTGCAAGGAACGTTTCCCGGGGACCATTCCCTTAATTTCTAATAGAACTTACCCAGAACATGTTCTCGGAACTTAAGATATGAATGTTTTTAACATGTTTCATGGGAACGTTGCAAGCTCATTCATGTGTCCAGTTTTCTGTGGGTTAGGAGAATATTCCATCAATGTCCCACCAAACATACTCAGAACATATGATATTAATGTTGTACACAAGTTTCATGGGAATGTTGCAAGAACATTTATGTGTCCAAAGAAAAACTAATTTCATACAAGGTGTTGTTACTGTTGCCAAGCCAATCAAGGCCCTGATTGGTGAACCATGGATCCATTCATTGCTCTTTGTCTGTTGGCAGGGTTAGGGATACTCATACACACAGTAATTTTAACATGCATTGTTTTCAACTTACATGATTTCATTTTGCGTCTAATAATTATTATTCAACATGTCCTCACCTGGGATTTGACCTCCCGAGTGGCACAGTGGTCTAAGGCACTGCATCGCAGTGCTAGCTGTGCCACTAGAGATCCTGGTTCAAATCCAGGCTCTGTCGTAGCTGGCCGCGACCGGGAGACCCATGGGGCGGCGCACAATTCGTCCAGGGTAGGGGAGGGAATGGCCGGCAGGGAGGGATGTAGCTCAGTTGGTAGAGCATGGCGTTTGCAACGCCAGGGTTGTGGGTTCGATTCCCACGGGGGGCCAGTATGGAAAAAATAAAAAATAAAATAAAATAATGTATGCACTCACTAACTGTAAGTCGCTCTTGATAAGAGCGTCTGCTAAATGACTCAAATGTAAATTTGAACTCAAAACCCCTTGGTTCACGGTACTCCGATCTTCCTGCTACACCACCATATCTGTGTCAGCTGATATGAAAAAATACTATGGTATAAATACTATAAATAAATAAATACTATAGTATTCACTGTCGTGTGTTTTTGCAGACTTTACTGTAGTATTCACTGTAATGTTTTTGCGGTAGTATTTACTGTAGTATACTGTAGTCTTTACAGTTTGCTATAGTATAAATACTGTAGTAAAATAACTCTGGTATACTGTAGTATTTACTATAGTGTTTTGGTTTTATTATCTTTGACATAGAAATGGGGGGCTTTCTCCCTGAGGAAACCTACTGGAGAAATACTAAAATAACACATTTTTCCCATAACCTGTAAGGAGGACCGGGGTGGGACAGGAGAGTTCAGCGCTTCTGCTCTTTTCTATAACCTGAAGGGAACACAATATACGGTCTATTCTATAACCTGAAGGGAACACAATATACGGTCTATTCTATAACCTGAAGGGAACACAATATACGGTCTATTCTATAACCTGACGGGAACACAATATACGGTCTATTCTATAACCTGAAGGGAACACAATATACGGTCTATTCTATAACCTGAAGGGAACACAATATACGGTCTATTCTATAACCTGAAGGGAACACAATATACGGTCTATTCTATAACCTGAAGGGAACACAATATACGGTCTATTCTATAACCTGAA
The DNA here is from genome assembly GCF_020615455.1 of Coregonus clupeaformis. Classification (NCBI taxonomy): domain Eukaryota; kingdom Metazoa; phylum Chordata; class Actinopteri; order Salmoniformes; family Salmonidae; genus Coregonus; species Coregonus clupeaformis. The sequence continues at coordinate 35,317 of NW_025535186.1, read as the reverse complement.
GGGAACACAATATACGGTCTATTCTATAACCTGAAGGGAACACAATATACGGTCTATTCTATAACCTGAAGGGAACACAATATATACGGTCTATTCTATAACCTGAAGGGAACACAATATACGGTCTATTCTATAACCTGACGGGAACACAATATACGGTCTATTCTATAACCTGAAGGGAACACAATATACGGTCTATTCTATAACCTGAAGGGAACACAATATACGGTCTATTCTATAACCTGAAGGGAACACAATATACGGTCTATTCTATAACCTGAAGGGAACACAATATACGGTCTATTCTATAACCTGAAGGGAACACAATATACGGTCTATTCTATAACCTGAAGGGAACACAATATACGGTCTATTCTATAACCTGAAGGGAACACAATATACGGTCTATTCTATAACCTGAAGGGAACACAATATACGGTCTATTCTATAACCTGAAGGGAACACAATATACGGTCTATTCTATAACCTGAAGGGAACACAATATACGGTCTATTCTATAACCTGAAGGGAACACAATATACGGTCTATTCTATAACCTGAAGGGAACACAATATACGGTCTATTCTATAACCTGAAGGGAACACAATATACGGTCTATTCTATAACCTGAAGGGAACACAATATACGGTCTATTCTATAACCTGAAGGGAACACAATATACGGTCTATTCTATAACCTGAAGGGAACACAATATACGGTCTATTCTATAACCTGAAGGGAACACAATATACGGTCTATTCTATAACCTGAAGGGAACACAATATACGGTCTATTCTATAACCTGAAGGGAACACAATATACGGTCTATTCTATAACCTGAAGGGAACACAATATACGGTCTATTCTATAACCTGAAGGGAACACAATATACGGTCTATTCTATAACCTGAAGGGAACACAATATACGGTCTATTCTATAACCTGAAGGGAACACAATATACGGTCTATTCTATAACCTGAAGGGAACACAATATACGGTCTATTCTATAACCTGAAGGGAACACAATATACGGTCTATTCTATAATCTGAAGGGAACACAATATACGGTCTATTCTATAACCTGAAGGGAACACAATATACGGTCTATTCTATAACCTGAAGGGAACACAATATACGGTCTATTCTATAACCTGAAGGGAACACAATATACGGTCTATTCTATAACCTGAAGGGAACACAATATACGGTCTATTCTATAACCTGAAGGGAACACAATATACGGTCTATTCTATAACCTGAAGGGAACACAATATACGGTCTATTCTATAACCTGAAGGGAACACAATATATACGGTCTATTCTATAACCTGAAGGGAACACAATATACGGTCTATTCTATAACCTGACGGGAACACAATATACGGTCTATTCTATAACCTGAAGGGAACACAATATACGGTCTATTCTATAACCTGAAGGGAACACAATATACGGTCTATTCTATAACCTGAAGGGAACACAATATACGGTCTATTCTATAACCTGAAGGGAACACAATATACGGTCTATTCTATAACCTGAAGGGAACACAATATACGGTCTATTCTATAACCTGAAGGGAACACAATATACGGTCTATTCTATAACCTGAAGGGAACACAATATACGGTCTATTCTATAACCTGAAGGGAACACAATATACGGTCTATTCTATAACCTGAAGGGAACACAATATACGGTCTATTCTATAACCTGAAGGGAACACAATATACGGTCTATTCTATAACCTGAAGGGAACACAATATACGGTCTATTCTATAACCTGAAGGGAACACAATATACGGTCTATTCTATAACCTGAAGGGAACACAATATACGGTCTATTCTATAACCTAAAGGGAACACAATATACGGTCTATTCTATAACCTGAAGGGAACACAATATACGGTCTATTCTATAACCTGAAGGGAACACAATATACGGTCTATTCTATAACCTGAAGGGAACACAATATACGGTCTATTCTATAACCTGAAGGGAACACAATATACGGTCTATTCTATAACCTGAAGGGAACACAATATACGATCTATTCTATAACCTGAAGGGAACACAATATACGGTCTATTCTATAACCTGAAGGGAACACAATATACGGTCTATTCTATAACCTGAAGGGAACACAATATACGGTCTATTCTATAACCTGAAGGGAACACAATATACGGTCTATTCTATAACCTGAAGGGAACACAATATACGGTCTATTCTATAACCTGAAGGGAACACAATATACGGTCTATTCTATAACCTGAAGGGAACACAATATACGGTCTATTCTATAACCTGAAGGGAACACAATATACGGTCTATTCTATAACCTGAAGGGAACACAATATACGGTCTATTCTATAACCTGAAGGGAACACAATATACGGTCTATTCTATAACCTGACGGGAACACAATATACGGTCTATTCTATAACCTGAAGGGAACACAATATACGGTCTATACTATAACCTGAAGGGAACACAATATACGGTCTATTCTATAACCTGAAGGGAACACAATATACGGTCTATTCTATAACCTGAAGGGAACACAATATACGGTCTATTCTATAACCTGAAGGGAACACAATATACGGTCTATTCTATAACCTGAAGGGAACACAATATACGGTCTATTCTATAACCTGAAGGGAACACAATATACGGTCTATTCTATAACCTGAAGGGAACACAATATACGGTCTATTCTATAACCTGAAGGGAACACAATATATACGGTCTATTCTATAACCTGAAGGGAACACAATATACGGTCTATTCTATAACCTGACGGGAACACAATATACGGTCTATTCTATAACCTGAAGGGAACACAATATACGGTCTATTCTATAACCTGAAGGGAACACAATATACGGTCTATTCTATAACCTGAAGGGAACACAATATACGGTCTATTCTATAACCTGAAGGGAACACAATATACGGTCTATTCTATAACCTGAAGGGAACACAATATACGGTCTATTCTATAACCTGAAGGGAACACAATATACGGTCTATTCTATAACCTAAAGGGAACACAATATACGGTCTATTCTATAACCTGAAGGGAACACAATATACAGTCTATTCTTGGCATGTAGGTGTTTTCACTTATGGGCGGCACCAATTAGGATAAGGGGGAGGAGAATGGGCAGGGTATGTGCAAATTAAATACTGTAGTATTTACTATACTTACAGTGTAGTGTTTTTGCGTATATTACTGTAGTATTTACTACAGTGTTTCTTTAGCAGATAATACTGTAGTATTTCCTATAGTATTCTACAGTATAATACAGCATTCTATAGTAAGTACTACACATGATCGAGGGATACTACAGTGTGTAGTATAGTATTATAAAGTGTGTAGTATAGTATTCTACAATATACTACAGTTTACTACAGTGTGTAGTATAGTATACTACAGTTTACTAGAATGCATAGTATAGTATTCTACAGTATACTACAGTTTACTACAGTGTATAGTATAGTACTCTACAGTTTATTACAGTGTGTATTTTAGTATTCTACAGTTTACTACAGTGTAGTATAGTATTATACAGTTTACTACAGTGTGTATTTTAGTATTCTACAGTTTACTACAGTGTGTATTTTAGTATTCTACAGTTTACTACAGTGTATAGTATAGTATTCTACAGTTTACTACAGTGTGTATTTTAGTATTCTACAGTTTACTACAGTGTGTATTTTAGTATTCTACAGTTTACTACAGTGTGTATTTTAGTATTCTACAGTTTACTACAGTGTGTATTTTAGTATTCTACAGTTTACTACATTGTATAGTATAGTATTCTACAGTTTACTACAGTGTGTATTTTAGTATTCTACAGTTTACTACAGTGTGTAGTCTCCAGTATCTATGCTGTCTATGTGCCAGGAGGCTTGGGTCAGTCTGTTAGATCTGGTGAAATTCTCCTGTCTTATCTGGTGTGCTGTGTGAATTTAAGTATGATCCCTCTAATTCTCCCATCTCTCTCTCTCTCTCTCTCTCTCTCTCTCTCTCTCTCTCTCTCTCTCTCTCTCTCTCTCTCTCTCTCTCTCTCTCTCCTCCCGGAGGACCTGAGCCCTAGGACCATGCCTCAGGACTACCTGGCCTGATGACTCCTGGCTGTCCCCAGTCCACCTGGTCGTGCTGCTGCTCCAGTTTCAACTGTTCTGCCTGCGACTATGGAACCCTGACCTGTTCACCAGACGTGCTACCTTGTCCCAGACCTGCTGTTTTTGAGAATCTCTCTCTCTCTCTCTTGCTGTCTCGACCTCTGAATGCTCGGCTATGAAAAGCCAACTGACATTTACTCCTGAGGTTGTCTCCATCAAATGGAGGATATTAGACTGGTTGATTGTTCTTTACACTAGGGTAGAGAGAACTGATACAGTAGAATAGAGGAGGAGGAGGAGGAGAGAGGTGGAGGAGGAGGAGGAGGTGGAGGAAGAGGAGGAGGGAAGAGGAGGAGGAGGTGGAGGAAGAGGTGGGGGGTGGAGGGAGGTAGAGGAAGAGGAGGAGGGTGGAGGAGGAGGAGGAGGAGGAGGAGAGCGGTGGAGGAAGAGGAGGAGGGAAGAGGAGGAGGTGGAGGAGAGGTGGAGGAAGAGGAGGAGGGAGGAGGAGGAGGTGGAGGAAGAGGTGGAGGAGAGGAGGAGGAGGTGGAGGAAGAGGTGGAGGAAGAGGTGGAGGGAAGAGGAGGAGGAGGTGGAGGAAGAGGTGGAGGAAGAGGAGGAGGAGGTGGAGGAAGAGGAGGAGGAGGTGGAGGAAGAGGAGGAGGGAAGAGGAGGAGGAGGTGGAGGAAGAGGAGGGGGGAAGAGGTGGAGGAGGTGGAGGAAGAGGAGGGGGGTGGAGGTGGAGGAAGAGGAGGAGGGAAGAGGTGGAGGAAGAGGTGGAGGAAGAGGAGGGGGTGGAGGGAGGTAGAGGAAGAGGAGGAAGAGGAGGAGGAGGAGGGAGGAGCTTACAGCTTCGTAGTCAGCCAGCTCCAGGCGGGCTTTGTTTTGCATTGTTCTTTTGCAGAGGTAAACAGCTGAAAGAGACAGAGGTGAAACAGTCTGTCAGAGAACAGTCAGCAGAAACAGTCGGTCAGAGAACCGTCAGCAGAAACAGTCCATCAAAGAACAGTCAGCAGAAAGTCAGTCAGTCATAGAAACAGTCGGTCAGAAACAGTCAGTCAGGAGAAATATCTTGCTACAGACGTGCTACCTTGTCCCGGACCTGCTGTTTCGACCCTCTCTCTTGCTCTCTCTCTCTCTCTCTCTCTCTCTACCGCACCTGCTGTCTCGACCTCTGAATGCCAGGCTATGAAAAGCCAACTGACATTTACTCCTGAGGTACTGACCTGTTGCACCTTCTACAACAACTGTGATTATTATTTGACCCTGCTAGTCATCTGTGAACGTTTGAACATCTTGAAGAACAATCTGGCCTTAATGGCCATGTACTGTTATAATCTCCACCCGGCACAGCCAGAAGAGGACTGGCCACCCCTCAGAGCCTGGTTCCTCTCTAGGTTTCTTCCTAGGTTCCTGTCTTTTCTAGGGAGTTTTTCCTAGCCACCGTGCTTCTACATCTGCATTGCTTGCTGTTTGGGGTTTTAGGCTGGGTTTCTGTATAAAGCACTTTGTGACATCTGCTGATGTAAAAAGGTTTTTATAAATACATTTGATTGAGAACAAACCCTAACTCCTCCCCCTAGGCCCTTTCCAGTAGAAACCCTAACTCCTCCCCCTAGGCCCTGTCCAGTAGAAACCCTAACTCCTCCCCCTAGGTCCTGTCCAGTAGAAACCCTAACTCCTCCTCCTAGGTCCTGTCCAGTATAAACCCTAACTCCTCCCCCTAGGTCCTGTCCAGTAGAAACCCTAACTCCTCCCCCTAGGTCCTGTCCAGTAGAAACCCTAACCCCTCCCCCTAGGTCCTGTCCAGTAGAAACCCTAACTCCTCCCCCTAGGCCCTGTCCAGTAGAAACCCTAACTCCTCCCCCTTGGTCCTGTCCAGTAGAAACCCTAACCCCTCCTCCCCGACTAGATCTGAAACAACTTGATCGGTGTGAGCAACAGGGTGCAGCACTTTGAAGTCAATCTCAGCTCTGTTAAAAGTACACTCAATAAAAAAACGTATTGATCATAGTGATTCAGAAGTATCATTAAAACAGGTTAATATGCCCCACCAACATTAGACAACTATACAGAAAGCCCCTAGTGTTAAAATAAGTACATCAAATCAAAGATGAAAGAATAGTCAAATTAACTGACAACTGACACAGACACGGTGGCGTAGGAGGAAGATCTGAATGCCGTGAACCAAGAGGTTGGGAGTTCAAATCCCAGGTGAGGACATGTTGAATAATAACTACTGTATAAATGAAACATGCACTATGTAATCAATTGTGTCAAATATGTATGTTGAAAACACACTCTTAAAAGCAGTGTGTGCGTGAGTATGTGTTTTCAACATACATATTTGACACAATTGATTACATTGTGTATGTTCATTGCCAACAGATAAAAAGAGCTGTGAATGGATCAGTGGTTCACCAATCAGGGCCTTGAGGGGCTTGGCAACAGCTGTGAATGGATCAGTGGTTCACCAATCAGGGCCTTGAGGGGCTTGGCAACAGCTGTGAATGGATCAGTGGTTCACCAATCAGGGCCTTGGTTGTCTTGGCAACAGCAACAAGGCGTGATGTGTAAATTAAACTATTATTTTTTTTGGGGGGGGACGTTTCTTTGGGTCCATCAGGTGACATCCTGACAACTGATACACAGAAAGGTTCTTGCAGTTTTTCAATGAAACCTGTCTAGAACATTAATATCATATGTTCTGAGAACACGGCAACCGTGTTCTGTGTATGTTTGGTGGGACATTGATGGAATATTCTCCTAACCCCCCAGAAAACTGGACAAATGAATGTTCTTGCAACGTTCCCATGAAACGTGTCTAGAACATTAATGTTGTATATTCTGAGAACATTGTAACCACGTTCTAGAGAAGTTCTGCTTGACATGAATGGAATGTTCTCCTAACTTTAAACACCAAAACATGCTGAAATGGTTCTCAGAAGGTTTTTGGAAACATTACAAAAATGTTCTTCCTCCCGAGAATTGTTAGCTGGGATAGCAATTCTCTCTTTCTCTCTCTCAATTTCAATTTCAATTTAAGGGCTTTATTGGCATGGGAAACGTATGTTAACATTGCCAAAGCAAGTGAAGTAGATAATAAACTAAAGTGAAATAAACAATAAATATTAACAGTAAACATTACACACAGAAGTTTCAAAAGAATAAATACATTTCAAATGTCATATTATGTCTATATACAGTGTTGTAAATAGTTAAAGTACAAATGGGAAAATAAATCAACATAAATATGGGTTGTATTTACAATGGTGTTTGTTCTTCACTGGTTGCCCTTTTCTTGTGGCAACAGGTCACAAATCTTGCTGCTGTGATGGCACACTGTGGTATTTCACCCAATAGATAAGGGAGTTTATCAAAATTGGGTTTGTTTTCAAATTCTTTGTGGGTCTCTGTAATCTGAGGGAAATATGTGTCTCTGTCAAGGCCGGGCGTAGGTGTGGTGTGGAATCAATTGCAGGATGCAGATGCAAGTCCAAAAACACTTTAATAAAGTCCACAGAAACAACGGCTATAAACAGAGCCGGTTGAACAAGGGAAAAATAAACGCACTCAGCGTAAAAGTACAACAAACGCACAACGTGCGGACTCTCTAATAACATAGAGCACAAACTGACTGGCAACACCTGCTGACATAGAACAACTACACACAACCACAAGACAGAAACAACGAGAACTTAAAGGACACATAATCAAGACGAAATGAGCAACAGGTGTACCAAAACAGACCAAACCAAACACACACAGACACAACGAACGGTGGCAGCTAGTACTCCGGGGACGACGACCGCCGAAGCCTGCCCGAACAAGGAGAAGGAGCAGCCTCGGCCGAAACCGTGACAGTACCCCCCCCCTTGACGCGCGGCTCCAGCCGTGCGCCGACCCCGGCCTCGGGGACGACCAGGAGGACGCGGAGCAGGGCGCGTGGGATGACCACGATGGAACTCAGTCAGGAGAGATGGGTCTAAGATATCTCTCCTCGGCACCCAGCACCGCTCCTCCGGACCGTACCCCTCCCACTCCACGAGATATTGGAGACCCCCCATCCGGCGTCTCGAATCCAGGATGGACCGAACTGTGTACGCCGGAGCCCCCTCGATGTCCAGCGGGGGCGGAGGAGTCTCTGCTATCTCACACTCCTGGAGTGGACCAGCTACCACCGGCCTGAGGAGAGACACATGGAACGAGGGGTTAATATTCTTATACTCAATAGGAAGTTGTAATCTGTAACACACCTCGTTCAACCTCCTCAGGACTTTAAAAGGCCCCACAAACCGCCGACCTAGCTTCCGGCAGGCCAGGCGGAGGGGCAGGTTTCTGGTCGAGAGCCAGACTCGATTTCCCGGTGCGTCCACCGGTCCCTCACTGCGGTGGAGATCGGCGCTCGCCTTGTGTCGACGGATGGCCCGCTGCAGATGTACGTGAGCAGCGTTCCACGTCTCCTCCGAGCGCCGCACCCACTCATCCACCGCAGGGGCCTCGATCTGGCTCTCATGCCAAGGTGCCAGAACCGGCTGGTACCCTAACACACACTGGAAAGGGGTTAGTTTAGTGGAGGAGTGGCGGAGAGAGTTCTGTGCCATCTCGGCCCAGGGAACATATCTCGCCCACTCCTCCGGCCGGCCCTGGCAATACGACCTCAGAAACCTACCCACATCCTGGTTTACTCGTTCAACCTGCCCATTGCTCTCCGGGTGGTACCCCGAGGTAAGGCTCACCGAGACCCCCAAGCGCTCCATGAACGCTCTCCAGACTCGAGAGGTAAACTGGGGGACTCGATCAGACACTATATCCTCGGGTACCCGTAATGCCGTAAGACGTGAGTGAATAGTGCCTCAGCGGTCTGTAGGGCAGTGGGAAGACCCGGCATGGGAAGGAGACGACAAGCCTTCGAGAACCGATCCACAACGACCAGGATGGTGGTATTTCCCTGGGAGAGGGGAAGATCAGTAACGAAATCCACCGAGAGGTGAGACCAGGGTCGTTGTGGAACGGGCAGGGGTTGTAACTTACCCCTGGGCAAATGTCTGGGTGCCTTACACTGGGCACATACCGAACAGGAGGAAACATAAACCCTCACATCCCTGGCTAACGTTGGCCACCAGTACTTAGTGCTAAGGCAGTGCACTGTCCGGCCAATCCCTGGATGTCCAGAGGAGGGTGACGTGTGAGCCCAATAGATAAGTCGATCCCGAACCTCGAACGGCACATACGTCCGACCCACAGGACACTGTGGAGGGCAAGGATCGGTACGCAACGCCCGCTCGATTTCGGAATCGACCTCCCACACCACCGGTGCCACCAGGCAAGACGGCGGGAGTATGGGCGTGTTTTCAACGGACCTCTCCTCCGTGTCATACCGCCGGGACAGAGCATCTGCCTTACCATTCTGGGACCCAGGGATGTACGTGATCTTAAAAACGAACCGGGCCAGAAACATATTCCACCTAGCCTGGCGAGGGTTCAGTCTCCTAGCTGCCCGGATGTACTCCAGGTTTCGGTGGTCTGTCAAAATGAGGAAAGGGTGTTGAGCCCCCTCTAGCCAATGCCTCCACACCTTTAGGGCCTGGACCACGGCTAGCAGCTCCCTGTGCCCCACATCATAATTTCGCTCCGCCGGACTGAGCTTTTTAGAGTAAAAAGCACAGGGGCGGAGTTTCAGGGGCGTGCCAGATCGTTGCGAGAGCACGGCCCCTATACCGGCTTCAGACACGTCTACCTCGACCTGGAATGGGAGTGCGGGATCCGGATGCGCCAACACCGGCGCCGAGGTAAACAGGTCCTTCAGTCTCCCAAAAGCCCTATCCGCCTCAGCAGACCACTGCAAGCGCACCGGACCTCCCTTTAGTAGAGACGTTATGGGAGCTGCCACCTGTCCAAAACCCCGGATAAACCTCCTGTAGTAATTCGCAAAACCCAAGAACCGCTACACCTCTTTAACAGTAGTTGGAGTTTGCCAATTACGCACGGCCGACACACGGTCAACCTCCATCTTAACCCCTGACGCAGACAACTGATAACCCAAAAAGGAGACAGACTCCTGGAAAAACAGACATTTCTCTGCCTTGACATACAGATCATGCTCCAACAATCTCCTCAATACTCGGCGCACCAGGGCTACATGTTTGGCTCGGGTAGAAGAATACACTAGAATGTCGTCAATGTCAACGACCACTCCCTGCCCCTGCATATCCCGGAAGATCTCATCAACGAAGGATTGGAAGACTGAAGGAGCATTCATTAACCCGTATGGCATGACGAGATACTCGTAATGACCCGAGGTGGTACTAAATGCTGTCTTCCATTCGTCTCCCTCCCTAATACGCACCAAGTTGTATGCGCTCCTGAGATCCAATTTTGTGAAGAAACGCGCCCCGTGTAAAGACTCCGTCATAGTCGCAATCAGAGGGAGTGGATAACTGTATTTCACAGTAATCTGATTGAGACTGCGGTAATCAATACACGGGCGCAAACCTCCATCCTTTTTCTTCACAAAAAAGAAACTCGAGGACGCAGGGGAAGTGGAGGGCCGTATGTATCCCTGTCTCAGAGACTCGGCTATGTAAGTCTCCATAGCTCTCTTCTCCTCTTGAGACAGAGGATACACATGGCTCCGCGGAAGCGCAGCTCCTACCTGGAGGTCTATCGCACAATCCCCCTGTCTATGTGGTGGCAATTGCGTCGCCTTCGCTTTACTAAACACAATTGCTAAATCATCATACTCGGGGGGAATGTGCAATGCCGGCAGTTGGTTTGGACTTTCCACCGAGGTCGCCCCTACGGAAACGCCCAGACATCGCCCTACACACTGGACCACTCCTTGAGAGCCCTCTGTTGCCACGAAATAGAGGGATTATGAGTAATCAACCAGGGAAGCCCCAGCACCACCGGATACGCAGGAGAGTCTATAAGATATAGCTGAATAGTCTCCTCATGACCCTCCTGCGTCCCCATCCTAAGTGGAGCTGTGACCTCCCTAATCAACCCCGATCCCAACGGACGGCTATCTAAAGCATGTACAGGGAAGGGACTACTGACTGGAAGGAGGGGAATCCCTAACTCAGCACAAAATCGCCGATCTATAAAATTCCCAGCTGCACCTGAATCTACTAGCGTCTTATGTTGGGAATGAGGTGCAACCTGTGGGAAGCAAACAGGTATGGTTAGGTGATCAACAGAGAGCTCTGGGTAAGTGGGGCGCCTACTCACCTGGAGGGACTCCCCAGAGCGTGGCCTGCCGTCTCTCCCCCTAGGCGACCCCCCCCAGCACCTGGCCGCAGTGTGTCCTCCACGGCCACAGTAGGTACAGGGGTTGGTTCCCCTGGGGCTCCTTCTCCTCTCCTCTCTAGCGCCAGCACCCCCGAGCTCCATAGGACTAGGCTCGGAGGTGCTGGAGGGTGGAATGGACGACCCCACTCAGGACGTCTGCGGGTGGCCAACAGGGTGTCGAGGCGAATGGCCATGTCAACTAACTGGTCAAACGTGAGGGTGGTGTCCCTGCAGGCCAACTCACGACGGACGTCCTCCCGTAGGCTGCAGCGGAAGTGGTCTATGAGGGCCCGCTCATTCCACCCTGCGTCTGCCGCTAGAGTCCGGAATTCCAGTGCAAAATCCTGTGCGCTCCTCTTCCCCTGTCGGAGGTAGAATAGACGTTCTCCCGCCGCCTTCCCCTCAGGTGGATGGTCGAATACAGCCCTGAAGCGAAGGGAGAACTCCGCATAGGTGATCGTCGCGGGGTCTATCCTCCTCCATTCGGCGTTGGCCCACTCCAACGCCTTGCCGGTGAGACAGGAGATGAGGGCGGAAACGCTCTCGTGTCCCGAGGGCACCGGGTGTACGGTGGCGAGGTAGAGTTCAACTTGTAGGAGGAAACCTTGACACCCGGCAGCGGTACCATCATACGCCCTCGGGAGCGAGAGCCGAATCCCACTGGGTTCCGGAGCGTGGAGTAAGGGACTGACCGGTGCTGGTGGTACTGTGGGAGGAGGCGTGGGTGCCCAACTGGTCTCCAGGCGATGCAGGGTATTCATTACTCCTTGTAATGCGTTGGTGATCTGGGCTATCCTGTCATCCTGTCCGCGGGACGCGCCTCCTCCCATGACTCGGTCGCTGCTGCTGCTCCTGCTGATTCCATGAATGGTGTGTAGTTCTGTCAAGGCCGGGCGTAGGTGTGGTGTGGAATCAATTGCAGGATGCAGATGCAAGTCCAAAAACACTTTAATAAAGTCCACAGAAACAACGGCTATAAACAGAGCCGGTTGAACAAGGGAAAAATAAACACACTCAGCGTAAAAGTACAACAAACGCACAACGTGCGGACTCTCTAATAACATAGAGCACAAACTGACTGGCAACACCTGCTGACATAGAACAACTACACACAACCACAAGACAGAAACAACGAGAACTTAAAGGACTCATAATCAAGACGAAATGAGCAACAGGTGTAACAAATCAGACCAAACCAAACACACACAGACACAACGAACGGTGGCAGCTAGTACTCCGGGGACGACGACCGCCGAAGCCTGCCCGAACAAGGAGAAGGAGCAGCCTCGGCCGAAACCGTGACAGTCTCTAATATGGTCATACATTTGGCAGGAGGTTAGGAAGTGCAGCTCAGTTTCCACCTCATTTTGTGGGCAGTGTGCACATAGTCTGTCTTCTCTTGAGAGCCAGGTCTGCCTACGGCGGCCTTTCTCAATAGCAAGGCTATGCTCACTGAGTCTGTACATAGTCAAAGCTTTCCTTAAGTTTGGGTCAGTCACAGTGGTCAGGTATTCTGCCACTGTGTCCTCTCTGTTTAGAGCCAAATAGCATTCTACTTTGCTCAGTTTTTTTGTTAATTCTTTCCAATGTATCAAGTAATTCTCTTTTTGTTTTCTCATGATTTGGTTGGGTCTAATTGTGTTGTTGTCCTGGGGCTCTGTGGGGTCTGTTTGTGTTTGTGAACAGAGTCCCAGGACCAGTTTGCTTAGGGGACTCTTCTCCAAGTTAATATCTCTGTAGGTGATGGCTTTGTTATGGAAGGTTTGGGAATCACTTCCTTTTAAGTGGTTATAGAATTTAACGGCTCTTTTCTGGATTTTGATAATTAGCGGGTATCGGCCTAATTCTGCTCTGCATGCATTATTTGATGTTTTTCGTTGTACACGGAGGATATTGTTGCAGAATTCTGCATGCAAAGTGTCAATTTGGTGTTTGTCCCATTTTGTGAATTCTTGGTTGGTGAGCGGACCCCAGACCTCACAACCATAAAGGGCAATGGGTTCTATAACTGATTCAAGTAGTTTTAGCCAGATCCTAATTGGTATGTCAAATTTTATGTTCCTTTTGATGGCATAGAAGGCCCTTCTTGCCTTGTCTCTCAGATCGTTCACAGCTTTGTGGAAGTTACCTGTGACGCTGATGTTTAGGCCGAGGTATGTATCGTTTTTTGTGTGCTCTAGGGCAACGGTGTCTAGATGGAATTTGTATTTGTGGTCCTGGCAACTGGACCTTTTATGGAACACCATTATTTTTGTCTTACTGAGATCTACTGTCAGGGCCCAGGTCTGACATAATATGTGCAGAAGATCTAGGTGCTGCTGGAGGCCCTCCTTGGTTAGTGACAGAAGCACCAGATCATCAGCAAACAGTAGACATTTGACTTCAGATTCTAGTAGGGTGAGGCCGGGTGCTCTCTCTCTCTCTCTCTCTCATTGTCCACACTGTATCAACACATGTTCAACAGTTTCAAATTCCTGGCAGTAACCACAACTTCCTGATGAATTCCTTCCTATTAGATGTAATGAGCCAGCTGTGTCCTACTCTAAGCCCAGTAAAAATGGCCTCCTCTTTCCGCCAACCTGTTCTCCTAACTTTAACACTAAAACATGCTGAAATGGTTCTCAAAAGGTTTTTGATAACATATATAGACTAACGGAAAACTGGACACTCAAACAGTAGGGGAACATTATGGGGTAACGTTACAAAAACATTAGTTCTCCCGAGAATTGTTAGCTGGGATAGCATATTTATTCTCTCTCTCTCTCTCTCTCTCTCTCTCTCTCTCTCTCTCTCTCGGCTGAAACAATGTCCACCTCCACACCTCTAAAGGCTTGCTCCGCCAGTACATCAGCTGCCTCATTTCCCTCCACCCCCACATGAGCTGGGACGTGAGGAGTATGTCATATAACAGGTTTTGTCTGCTACGTGAGGTGTATCTCATATAACAGGTATTGTCTGCTACCTGCTACGTGCGGAGTATCTCATATAACAGGTCTTGTCTGCTACCTGAGCTCAATTATTACAGACTCCTGTCATGCAATAAAATGCAAATTAATTACTTTAAAATCATACAATGTGATTTTTTTGATTTTTGTTTTAGATTCCGTCTCTCACAGTTGAAGTGTACCTATGATAAAAAATTACAGACCTCTACATGCTTTGTAAATAGGAAAACCTGCAAAATCGGCAGTGTATCAAATACTTGTTCTCCCCACTGTATCTCACATACACGAACACTGCCTCTTTGTTAAACTGCGCTCAAGGACATGTGTACTGCAAAAGTGCCGACTCTCTGGACAGGTTGTGATGATAACAAACTTATGCCTGGCAACAGTGTGCAACAGTGAAGCGCCAAGGGCCTGGGACCAGCCTGTGCGCCAACGATAGGCTGAGTAAGTCTAAACCACGCTCAGTCTCTACTCTGATTGGCCAGCAGGGAGCGGGAACTATCTCTGTCAGAGTATTTGAAGAAGAACTTAGAACAATGGATCAGTTCTCTGACTACCCTGCGTGGTATTTCAGTGGACCCGTATATACGAACATCATATTTACCATTGAAGTGTTTTGCATTAATTAAAATACTAGTCTATTTTAGAAGACGTGTATTGACCTCTTTTTGTTCTGTCGTATCGCGTAAATGCTGGCAATTATTGCTGATAAACAAAGGAGTCTGCTCATACTGAACTTGGATCATAAGGTTTATTCATATCACAAGGTTTCAGCATAAGTGACGGATGTCATGACACCCGGAGAGCAGTGTCCTCGAATTGTAATGGCTGCTCTAACCTCTTCTTCGTCTAGCCCATACTTATAAACAATGCGAAAATATGGGTTGCTCCCTCTGCTGTCCAATCACCTGTCTCCCCTGGGGCGTCACCCTACAACTGGCTACTTTTGAACTAAAATAAACATTCTCTCCGATTCCACTTAAAACATTAACAACGTCATAATCTTCATATACGACATTCCCCCCTTCGAGACTAAACAGTCTCGAAAACAAACAGAATAGGATTATGACAAGTAACAATTTATCTTATTGAGTATCTTTAACATTAAACCAAAAAAAACATTCTTCTCTAGAGTGTATATACATTTCTATGAAATATGAATAACTGTTTATGAAGTGTGAATACATTACTATGAAATATGAACAAATCTTTATGGAGTGTGAGAGCGAAAAACTGTCTGGCAGCCATCTTTCCAGATATCCATCCATCAATCAAGACAGTAAAATTCTCTCACGGTCCCTCTGCCCCAGGCAACCACCTAGGTACTCCCGATGAACTCATAAATCCTTATCAATGCATTTGAAACTATGATGCAATTAAATACACATGTAAGCCCCTGCAAACAAAATACTATCCAAAATGTCCACACCAAGGCTGGTCAACCCATCGGACCCTATAGTGGACTTCTATCCCTGCCTAGACTCTAAGCATTCACGAAATAAACAAAAACATCTAAGATCCCCACATGTATCCAATAACATCAAATATCATTCTACAAAAATTAATACCTAAGAATATGACACAAATTATGTATTACACATGCAAATATGTCTATATTTCATTGCAGACACTGGAATGTAGTCCACTACACTTCATCTCCTCCGTAGTCTCGACTTCCAATGCATTGTTGATGATGGAATCGGAATCTTTCCACACCTTCCTTGTTCCATCTCCTCCAGTCATTGTCCTTTCATATTGTCCCTTCATATTGTCCTTGTTTGAGTATTTCAATCTTTACATTTTCCCCCAAATGCTTCTGGAAGAAAAGAAAAGACCAAACAGTATCTTTTGCAAAACAACACTTTCAAATTAAACATCAATATCAACTAAGAATATAAAAATTATATATAAATGATGTATGAATCAATATAAATGATAGAATAATGAAATAGGATAATGTGATTCATTCATACACTTCCCCCCTTTGATTCATAAAATCATACTAAAATCACCCTAATATTGAAAAAAAAAATTGAAAAATGATCAAATATTCAAAAAGGATATTTATCATCAATACTCCATCCAGTCCCACTTGTCCCTCTTCATCCAGATCAGGAACAGTCAACAACGGCATCTGAGTGTTGTCTCCAGGCATCACTACTCCAACCTATCTCAATATCATAGCTTTCTCAAAGGTCAGTAACAAATCACAAACATCACACACAGTGCTATCAAAACTGCCATTAAAATCTAATCCATCACTGCTCCTACTGGGCCTAACTGATCTTGCAACCAAGACTTCGCTGACCATCCAGCTCCTTCAGATCTACCAAACGCATCCCTTATATTCTTCAACGCATAGTGATACTATCTGGAATCAAAGTATAGCTAATATTATCAATATGATCTGCCAAAAATGTTACACCATACCATGGAAAAAGTCCCCCTTCTCTCTTAGCCTTATCCTCCAATGATAGGCTTGAAGACTATGACATGTCGCCATGTCTCTTTTCACCCTACTTCCAAACCTAGATTCAGATTTATCTGTGTCCGGTGCTTCCCCTCTTTTAATGGTAAAAGCCTCATATGGAAGCTTCAACGTTGACATGTAACAACATCCTGTCCATCCATAGGGTAAGAATATATACGCTTTATCACCACAAACCCTCCAAATATCTCTAAAATTCCCAATAGTCACATTGCCAGGCAAAAGCTAATCTTTTAACCATCAAAGTCCTGCTCTTCTTACTAACTGGAACATAAAAAGTAACATTATATTTCTCATTACTACCCTTAAGGTCATGCATACCCAAAGTTATCATATAATCATCACAATCTGATATTCCCATAAACATACCCCTTACATCATATGTTTTATTAGAACAAAAACTACTTTTAGCCCTCACTGGTTTCACCTCCAATGCTTCAGGGTTCGCTGTTACCTGATTTTCCTTCCCATCTAACAAATTCACGCAAGTTAATTCACTTAACCCAATAACACTTAAACCTAGGCTTAAACAAATGTTTTGACAATGACATTATTTTATCTGTTACTGATTGTTGCTGATACAACAGTCATGACAAAGCATAAGATTGACACATACTTGATAGAGGTTGAGCAACCGTCTCTAAAATGTTTGGTGCTGGAATTCTCAACAGACATGGACCCTCAAGATTCCTCAATGATCTTCCAGAATGAGCTAGCTGCTGGACCCAAAGATTCCTACCTTCCCATCCATCTTTAATTTTCACAACAGAAGAATCAAACCACATGCATTTAGTTTCTCTCTTCCCTAACGAGCGGTACTGATCAGATACCTCTCCTTGTCTGTCATTAAAATCAAAGACCTCATCCTGTACCTCCATGATAGTATCCTTCACTATTTCAGATGAATCTATATTGTTCTCTACCACTATCTGCTCTCCTATTTTAACCCTATCCTTACTACCATTGACAGCACTCTCCATCCGTATCATTTCAGAAAAGTCGTTGTTTGTGTCTGTGTCATACTTCCTACATTTGTCATTGCCGTCGTATCATTAATCCCTTCCAAAGCTACCATTAAAGTAGTTCATTTAGTTGATGTATTAACACCCTTAATTACTTCTAGTGGGAAAGTTACCGATATCATCTGTGTATTATTTACTGTTGGAGTGGCTACTGTAATATACTTATCCTGAACTCCTTTGGTGACTGTGGAGGCTACAACATACCTCAACTCTTCCATTATTGTCACACCCTGGCTCTGGGACTCTATATGTTGAGCCAGGGTGTGTGCATTCTATGTGTTCATTTTCTATGTGGGTTGTTCTAGGTTGTCTATTTCTATGTTTGAGATAATGACTCCCAATCAGGGGCAACGAGTGTCAGCTGTGGGCTGGTTGTCTCTGATTGGGAGCCATATTTAATCTGTATGTTTTCCTTTGGGTTTTGTGGGTTTTTGTTCCGTGTTCAGTCTTTGTTACTGTGGACTTCATGAGTCGTCTTTTGTTTTGTATTTAGATACTTTAATATAATAAAGTAATGTTCATTTCACACGCTGCGCCTTGGTCCACTCCTTCTCGTCAAGACGATCGTGACAGAAAAACCCACCATACAACGACCAAGCAGCGTGTCCAGGAACACACGCAGGAGGTGACTCTGGTGGATGTCCTCCTCGGTTGGGGGCAGATTACCGAGGAGGAGCCTCCGGTACCGGAGGGCTATGAGGGGGAGAACCAGGCAGGAGAGGAGCAGCCGTCACATGCCCGTCGGAAGACGAGAGGCACCCCCAATAATTTTTTAGGGGGGCACACGGCATGGCGACTGGGCAGCAGGAGGCTGCCACAGGGCTGAAGGGAGGAGAAGGGGGCGGATCAGAAGGCCACCAGGCCAGGGGTACACCGCCCTGTACGTCCTCGGATGCCTCACACAGAGTGTGTGAGGGTAGGCATTCAGCCAGACTGTGCTTCACTCCAGGCCTCCTATCCGTCTCCACAGCCCGTTCGGCCTGTCCCGCCACCAAGCCTCCGCAGCCCAGCCCGGCCTGTCCCTGCTCAACGCACTAAGCCTACGGGGTGCGTCGCCAGCCCAGCCCGGCCTGTCCCTGCTCCACGCACCAAGCCTACGGGTGCGTCGCCAGCCCAGCCCGGCCTGTCCCTGCTCAACGCACTAAGCCTACGGGGTGCGTCGCCAGCCCAGCCCGGCCTGTCCCTGCTCCACGCACCAAACCTACGGTGTGCGTCGCCAGCCCAGCCCGGCCTGTCCCTGCTCCACGCACCAAACCTACGGTGTGCGTCGCCAGCCCAGCCCGGCCTGTCCCTGCTCCACGCACCAAGCCTACGGGGTGCGTCGCCAGCCCAGCCCAGCCTGTCCCTGCTCCACGCACCAAACCTACGGTGTGCGTCGCCAGCCCGGCCCGGCCTGTTCCTGCCACTCGCACCAAACCTACGGTGCGCGTCGCCAGCCCGGCCCGGCTCGTTCCTGCCACTCGCACCAAGCCAGGGGTGCGAGTCGTCAGCCTGGTCCAGCCCGTTCCTGCCACTCGCACAAAGCCAGGGGTGCTAGTCGTCAGCCCGGCCCGGCTCGTTCCTGCCACTCGCACCAAGCCAGGGGTGCGAGTCGTCAGCCTGGTCCAGCCCGTTCCTGCCACTCGCACAAAGCCAGGGGTGCGAGTCGTCAGCCTGGTCCAGCCCGTTCCTGCCACTCGCACCAAGCCAGTGCGAGTCGTCAGCCTGGTTCAGCCCGTTCCTGCTACTCGCACCAAGCCCGGGGTGCGAGTCGTCAGCCTGGTAAGACCGGTCAGCTGCTCCACAACGGAGCGTAAGCAATCCGCTCCGTCAATGTCCAGTCCAGATCCAGCCAGCGGGGTCAGACCGGACCAGGGGCGCTACGGGGGAATTATGGAGGGGTGGTGGTCAAGGCCGGAGCCGGAGCCGCCTCCGAGGAGGAATGCCCACCCAGCCCTCCCCTGTTTGGGGGTTTTGTTAAGACGCGGTCGCAGTCCGCGCCTTTAGGGGGGGGTACTGTCACACCCTGGCTCTGGGACTCTATATGTTGAGCCAGGGTGTGTGCATTCTATGTGTTCATTTTCTATGTGGGTTGTTCTAGGTTGTCTATTTCTATGTTTGAGATAATGACTCCCAATCAGGGGCAACGAGTGTCAGCTGTGGGCTGGTTGTCTCTGATTGGGAGCCATATTTAATCTGTATGTTTTCCTTTGGGTTTTGTGGGTTTTTGTTCCGTGTTCAGTCTTTGTTACTGTGGACTTCACGAGTCGTCTTTTGTTTTGTATTTAGATACTTTAATATAATAAAGTCATGTTCATTTCACACGCTGCGCCTTGGTCCACTCCTTCTCGTCAAGACGATCGTGACAATTATAAGCGTTACTTTACGAATTACATAGCATTTTAACCAATAATTCTTAACCGGAACAAATTTTAATGCTTGCACTAGATAAGTACACATATATTCTCCCTAATCTTCTCTGTAACATTACGCAAAATAAATGAACAATCACTCATAACCCTCTTCCACTTCATATCGTTGTACAAACTATACCTCCTTTGACTAGGTGCAACAGCTTCTACATCTGGTCCTGATAACAATACTTCTTCTCCATAATTATCTTTCCATGTGGGAGGAACGTCATTATCCTAACCCTAACAACAGTCTTTTTCCCCCTAAAATTGGTGCTGGAGCTATTGGTTCCCTTATAATCAAATGCGATATATTTATGGCTTTAATAACTATCAATGTTGAAAGAGTTGAATTGCTTCTCACTGTTGTTATAATAGACTGAAGTGTTGATGTCATTGTTGTTACTTCATCTATTTTCCCTAAGACTTTTAACTCGTATTTAACTTGTATTTCCCTCTATCACCTCTAGTGTCACTTTTTTTTAGCTCTCAGTCCTCTAATCCCTGACTTTCAAACTTTTGATTATAAAAAATACACCCACAATTACCTTGATCTTCCTGCTGGGAACTGTAAGTATAGATACTCAATCACCCTCAATCTTCTCTTATCATTCAGCAACGCATACTTTCTCAATGCATCTGCTCCTAACAGATCTAAACTCCTACCATATCTATCTTCCCACTAAACTCTAAAATGTCCTTCACCACTGTTCTCTCGCTCTTACTACTAACTTTGAAACTTAGCTTACTGTCTTAGAGTTCCTTCAACCCTAGTTCTCCTAACTTTTTTTAATCTAATCTTTTCTCCTAACCTTTAAAAACCTTTTCCACTGATTTATTCACAAAATCCTTTACCACCACTTTTTAGAATATGTGATTGGGAAGTCCCCACCTGCTTCTGACTTCTTTACACACAGACTTGGCAAACGACTAAACATCCCTTAGCCTAGCCTGAAATATCTTGGTGTAGGAATGTAACCCAGAATAACAGTCACCCCTTTTAAATTTATTTTCAGACAGATTGTCTAATAGATTATCATCCTTCCTATGATATTATCTTTTTAAGCAAATATGATTCCCAAAAACCCTATTCTTTTTTAAATCTTCTACCAGACAGCCGTCTAGTGTACATCTTATTGTACAGTTCAATTTACACCATGCATCTCTTCCCAACAATGCAATAGGTATATGTTCTAATATTAGTATGTCTATTTTAATTTCTCTTTGATTCTTTATAGAAGAGCTCAATTGGTTCCTTAAGAGTAATTAGCTGTTTTACTACCTAAAATCCCTATCCTAATTAGTTAATTTTACATAGTGAGATGTTTAACCTCTTTAGGCTCAACACAGATAAAAGCTTTTCTACTATTCACCATCACTTCTCATAGTCCTTTGTTTTCATTTCAATTGTTAGATATTTTTCTTCCTAATTGGTGCTACCAGCTGACACCCCCTTCGTATCTTCTAGGCACCTCTAGAATCCTTGCTCCGGACCCCTGTAGGGGTTCACCTGTCCTCCAGATGATCTTGACTGGCCCCTG
Organism: Coregonus clupeaformis; assembly: GCF_020615455.1. Classification (NCBI taxonomy): domain Eukaryota; kingdom Metazoa; phylum Chordata; class Actinopteri; order Salmoniformes; family Salmonidae; genus Coregonus; species Coregonus clupeaformis. The sequence goes on along the minus strand of NW_025535186.1, from coordinate 13,505 downwards.
TATCTTCCTCTGAAATTCCCTCTGATGTTTCCTCCTGACATATTGCACTCACAGGTAAAGTAACCAACCTGTCCACAATTATAACACTCTTCTGAAAGTTGCTGGAAGTGTGGCTGAAATCTTCCTCCTCCTTCTAAGCCTTCTCGTCCTCTTCCTCTCCAATTCTGTGTCTGTCCAGAAACTGGCTGTGGATATGGAACACCTGGTACCGCCCTTGGTGGCTGGTACAATTGCGGTTGGCCTTGTTCAGTTGAAGCTGTAGCAGTGATTGTTGATTTGGTTCACTCTGATTCTTCATAACCAAAGCTTCTCTTCTCCTTCTTCACCAGTTGTATGATTGAGTTTTTTTGAGAGTTTCTTCGTCTTGTTCTTTCTTGTTGTTGACATATCAGGATTCTTCAACAGCTTATATTCTAAGTTCTGTCCTTGACATATCATCTTCCATCATCTTCTTACTAGTGGCCTTTTTCCTTGGCCTCACTGTATCTTTCTCTTAGTTTCCAGACATCTCGGTTTTTCTTACTTCTGGAGTTTTGGATTCATCTTTCTGGTCATTTCTGCTTGTCCTCTATCTATTATTCGTTCATCTTCATCTCTGATGCAATAATCACCCTCCTGGATGATCACTGGAAGCTGAGGATAAACATCCCTAAGCTCTACTTCCTTCTCATAAGGTGGGTGTCTTTTTGCTGAATCCGTGTGTGAGAAAGGTGTACTAACTTCTGCCATTAGTTTTTCTGTCGCCTTCTCTTCCTTTAGCCTTTTCTCTATACCTTTGTTTATCTTATCGCTGGAATCTTTTATCAGTTTTTGTTTGAGAATGAAGGGCAACTTTTGTTTCATTTGCCGGATAACCTAGCACTACTTTAGTTAAAGGGTTACTATTTTTTCCATATCAACAGGTGTAATTACCTTCATAGCCTTGCTGTCCTTTCTCCCCTTGTACCAACCCTTTTATATTCCTTTATTGTGAATTATTTTATTTTAGACTATATAGCCTATGGCTTCCCCCCTTTAATTATTAATATAAACCAAACAACCAAACAACAACAACAAAAAAACAAAATTATTTTTTATTTTTTAAATCAATCAACAAAAATATGAATATTAAAAAAAATCAATTTAAAATTGTATTCAAAAAATATTTTTAATTAAAATTAAAACATCAATTAAAAAATCAATTAAAAAATATGAATAATTAAAACCAATTTTTTATTTCTATATCCTATCTTACCAATTTATCAATTAGTGGCTATCTTACCACAACCCATCAGGAAAGAAAATGCAAGTAGTCAACTTCAGACTACAATCCTAAAAACAAAGCACTCTAACCCTACCATCACTACACTACCCATAAACCCCCTTGCTTTATAAGCACCTAATTATCTTAATTTTACAGAATAATGTCGGTACTTAATTTCCAACACAACCCCTAATCAAGCCAAGTGATGCACAGAAAACTCCAAAATGCAAATTTTATTCAAATGATCAGTCTGTTGCCAAGCCTCTGTGAAATTGTCATAACATCAAATATCCTGTAGGGGAAGATTCGATCCTCTGTCACGTGATGTACACGCCAGCCCCTCCTCTCTTTCTCTCTCTGTCCTCTCGTCCCATCGTTCCTCTCATATGACAAAAGAACAGAGACACAGAAAAATATTTTAGTAGTTAATGCAATCACTGAGTTACTTTCAGCATTCAATATTCCTTCGTTCACATTCGCTCTAAGAATCAACTCAGGACTAAATATAGATAGCTCAATAACATTTTTATTTTAATCCGTAATTTTATTTTATTTATTTTAATTAGTCAACATATATCTCTCTCATTTATCAATTCAATAGGTCACAAAAGCAGTTTCATCTTTAACCAACAGCCGCTTTAACAACTAGAAGATTCCATTCGTGTTAAAATCTCTCCTCTTTGTTCCCTCTCTGTGTTTCTCTGTCTCCCCCTGCAGTGTAACAGAAGTATGACCAATTTACCCACAATCCCCCTTGTTGTAGTTTTAGTAAACAACGTGTTGTAGTCTAGTGCCGGAAACCAAACGTGTCATAATCTCGTGCCATAAACTCCCCCGTTTTGTAGTGTAGTGTCGTAAAATTAAACGTGTTGTAGTTTAGCAAAATCACACGCATGCGCGATACATTCAAAAATACTTTTTCACCGTGGAAGGGAGATTCTTAGATCTCTCCCCAACCCAAATAGACAGTTAACAGTCCTGCTGTACCTCCGTTTTCCCCTCATAGTCAAACAACATTTAACAGAGCTCACAAAGCATAGAACTCTGAATTCTACACACACAAACATAATTTAAGAGGCTTTATTCCATCGCAATGGCCCCCTTAGGTCACACGTTAGCATGTAGCACGCAACACAATTAGCATTAGCATTTAGCATTAGCCTTTATGTACAATGTGGCATGAAACACAACCAGCATTTAGCATTAGCATTAGCCTTTAGCTAACCTGTGGCTTGCAACACGTAACAGGTACCCTGCACTGCCCTTTTCTTTGTCTTATTCTCTACCGTTTGTGATGCCGTGAGTTCAATGACCATCCACTGAGAGATTACCCCAAGCAGACACCCCGTCGGATGAAAGATGAGCAATAATCACAATCAGATAAATTCCATCAACCCGAGTTTTTTAGAACCCACCTAATACCCATCTAACGCGCAAGAGGATTTTCGGCCCATCCTGGATGGCCCACCCCGGGGTCTTACACGGTGCAGTGCCCTAATGTATACGTATATCTGCCTTGTACATCTGCCTTGTATTATATCTGCCAATATCTGCCTTAATCTGCTGCCAATGACTGGAACAAATTGCAAAAATCTCTGAAGCTGGAGACACTTATCTCCCTCACTAACTTTAAGCATCAATTGTCAGAGCACCTTACCGATCACTGCACCTGTACACAGCCCATCTGAAATTAGCCCGCCCAACTACCTCATCCCTATATTGTTATTTATTTTGCTCATTTTTACCCCAGTATCTCTATTTGCACATCATCTCTTGCACATCTATCATTCCAGTGTTAATACTAATTGTAATTATTTTGCACTATAGCCTATTTTATTGCCTTACCTCCATAACTTGCTAAATTTGCACACACTGTATATATATGTATTTCTGTTGTATTTTTTTGACTTTGTTTTGTTTTACCCCATATGTAACTCTGTGCTGTTGATTTTATCGCACTGCTTTGCTTTATCTTGGCCAGGTCGCAGTTGTAAATGAGAACTTGTTCTCAACTGGCTTACCTGGTTAAATAAAGGTGAGAAAAAAAAAAAAAAAAATCCCTACCTTCGATTGCTCTAAAATTCCAAGCCTACTCTCCCCCCTTTTGCACTGTCTACCAGTGCAACAATTTATAATGATTAGCCAGACCCCCAGTTCTCAGCAATAACGCCACACGAGGCACATTTCGGTCCTAATGGTACATTTCTCCAGTGCACAATCACATAGCATCCAAACTAACAAACTTCCAAAGCGGTGAGGAAAAACTCACCCTTTTCTGGCCATGACTTCAGAACGAGTTAGCTTGGCGGCAACGAATGAAGCAAAGAAGAGATGCAGACCAGCCCCACGTTGGGCGCCATTTGTCGTATCGCGTAAATGCTGCCAATTATTGCTGATAAACAAAGGAGTCTGCTCATACTGAACTTGGATCATAAGGTTTATTCATATCACAAGGTTTCAGCATAAGTGACGGATGTCATGACACCCGGAGAGCAGTGTCCTCGAATTGTAATGGCTGCTCTAACCTCTTCTTCGTCTAGCCCATACTTATAAACAATGCGAAAATATGGGTTGCTCCCTCTGCTGTCCAATCACCTGTCTCCCCTGGGGCGTCACCCTACAACTGGCTACTTTTGAACTAAAATAAACATTCTCTCCGATTCCACTTAAAACATTAACAACGTCATAATCTTCATATACGACAGTTCCTAATACCAGATTTGAATTGACGCAACTTAACACTACTCTGTTTAGCTTGACTTCCTCCAGCCACTGTAATGTGTAACTAATCTGTTTAGCTTGACTTCCTCCAGCCACTGTAATGCCAACAGTGCAGCTATCAGCTCTGCTGTGTAAACAGCCAAGTGATCTGTAATGCCTTTGGGTCGATTGGCAACAGTAGCTATGTTTCCATTAACTTGTCCAATGATTTTTTAAATCTACATTTAGAAGAAAAAAAAAAATAGATGCGATGAAAACAGCTGGACATAATGACGTCACACCTAAAACATTTTTTTTTTAAACATCCGCAAAAACCTACAGTGTCAAATAAAATGGTAGTGTTTCCATTACCCATTTAGGCAAATTGCACATTTAATAAAGTGTTGACCGCCTGTATGCCCTCCCACCTCTCTGTTTCATGTCCCAGGTAGCCTGCGAAAGCCAGCATGGATAGAATGCAATAATTGACTAATATTTGGCATATTCTAATAATGATCAAGTAACAACATATCGCCACGGTCCGTGCCATGGTGGAATTGGATGGTGAAACTTGCCAGCCAATCCGAAAAGCAAGGCGAAGCAATTCAGGCATTCTTGAAAGTCAGGCCAATCTTTGTCCTGCAAAGAAAAGAAAAAATGTATAAAAAAAAAAAAATGGATTTTGCAAGACGTAGGCATGTATAGTCTAATTAATTGTGGAGTGGAGCTTTATAGTTATGCAGTGACATCACGCGCGGTGTATCTTGAAAATGATTCGGCAATCATAATTTATTCGAAAAACACAGTTTCCATCATCATTTTTCGCAATATATAAAGTTCGACAGAAGAAAAATCAACCCTTGTTGAACGGATAAAAATGTTATAGATCTTTAGAAAACGTCTCCTATATCTGCAGTTTCCGTTACACATGTCGCAGATATTTTTTTTCGACATTGCTTTTTAAAAATAATGGAAACCTGTCTACTATGCGCATCCCAAATGGCACCGTATTCTGAATGTAGTGCACTACTTGGCCCTGCAGTCAGCACAGCGGTAAGGTTTCTCCTCCGCGTGAGTCTGACGGTGTGCCCTCGTGTTCACCGGGTAGCAGTATTGTTTCTTCTGGTGGGATTTCAGCTGCTGCAGTTGGGGCAGCGATACGGCTTCTCTCCAGTTTGTGCACGTCGATGCAGTTGCATGTTGGTGCCGCTATTTCAGGACTCGCCAAAAAGGCCAGATTCTGATGTTACAGCATTGCAGCATACAAAACAGGCACCCACCTATACTAATGATACTACCTAACACTGACCTGTCCTTGTAATAGAGTTGACGTCACATTTAAGAATTTTCTAGCGTTTTTGTTAGTGGCCCTAGTCCTGAGGTGAACAATATATCATGCAACTAACTACCTCCTCAGAAGCTTGACCCAGGTAAGTTCAGGTGTGGAGGATGGAGAGAGGTTAGTGCTTTGGTGACCACAGGGGATTCAGGTGTGGAGGATGGAGAGAGGTTAGTGCTTTGGTGACCACAGGGGATTCAGGTGTGGAGGATGGAGAGAGGTTAGTGCTTTGGTGACCACAGGGGATTCAGGTGTGGAGGATGGAGAGAGGTTAGTGCTTTGGTGACCACAGGGGATTCAGGTGTGGAGGATGGAGAGAGGTTAGTGCTTTGGTGGCCACAGGGGATTCAGGTGTGGAGGATGGAGAGAGGTTAGTGCTTTGGTGACCACAGGGGATTCAGGTGTGGAGGATGGAGAGAGGTTAGTGCTTTGGTGACCACAGGGGATTCAGGTGTGGAGGATGGAGAGAGGTTAGTGCTTTGGTGACCACAGGGGATTCAGGTGTGGAGGATGGAGAGAGGTTAGTGCTTTGGTGGCCACAGGGGATTCAGGTGTGGAGGATGGAGAGAGGTTAGTGCTTTGGTGGCCACAGGGGATTCAGGTGTGGAGGATGGAGAGAGGTTAGTGCTTTGGTGACCACAGGGGATTCAGGTGTGGAGGATGGAGAGAGGTTAGTGCTTTGGTGGCCACAGGGGATTCAGGTGTGGAGGATGGAGAGAGAGGTTAGTGCTTTGGTGGCCACAGGGGATTCAGGTGTGGAGGATGGAGAGAGGTTAGTGCTTTGGTGGCCACAGGGGATTCAGGTGTGGAGGATGGAGAGAGGTTAGTGCTTTGGTGGCCACAGGGGATTCAGGTGTGGAGGATGGAGAGGGGTTAGTGCTTTGGTGGCCACAGGGGATTCAAAAACTCTTATTATTGTACCTGTGCTTGCATCATCACGTTTTTTAAAAGTCCCTTTCAATTCTCTGTTCCTGATTCTATCCCCATATCTTTTCATATTCCCACAGTAAAGAGCTCAAACAGTCTCAGACAGCGAGCCCAGTTCCACAGCATCAGGGAACCATAAAAAACACAGGCAGAAGAACTCAAGATGGAAACATCACCAATGAATTCACTAGTTTCTATGAGCCAGAGGAGTTGAAAAGGCCCACCTTTAGACCAGTGCTCAGACTACAGAGGCAGTTTTATTTGTCCAACTCACCTTAAATCACACCAGAAGGCTATCAAACTCACCCCGTGTGGTCAATGTGGCAAGAGTTGTTCGACCCCAAGCAGCTTGTAGAGGCACCAAAGAACTCACACAGCAGATAAGCCTTACCGCTGCTCTGTGTGGGTAGAGTTTCAGTATGGTAGGAAACCTGAATAGACACCAGCTAGCTCACACAGGAGGGAAGCCTTACCACTGCTCTTAATGTGGGAAAGGTTTCAGTCTTTCATCAAATCTGAAGCAGCCCCAGCTAACTTACAATGACTGTAAGTCGCTTTGGATAAAAGCGTCTGCTAAATGGCATATTATTATTATTATTGTTACTAACTCACACAGGAGAGAAGCCTAACCACTGCTCTCAATGTGGGGATAGTTTCACCAGTTTATATTTCCCAAAGAAACACCAGCTAACTCACACAGGAGTGAAGCCTTACCACTGCTCTGTGTGGAAAGAGTTTGTCAATCTCAGAACCTAAAGATACACCAACTAACTCACACAGGAAAGAAGCCTTACCGCTGCTCTCTGTGTGGGAAGAGCTCAGTCAAGTCATTCAATATGAAGACACACCAGTTAAAGTATCACAGCCCTGACACTGGACAGAGTTCTGCTGCATCAGAAGAAAGTTAACTACAATCTACACAAGTAAAACATATGTAAACATACCTTTTTATTGTTTTAATACCATTTACCCACCCCATCTGTTAGGCTAAAATAGAGCAGGGTTTCTTGCTGCGTTAGTGTTCACTGTACTTACATTTACATTTACATTTTAGTCATTTAGCAGACGCTCTTATCCAGAGCGACTTACAGTTAGTGCATACATTATTTTATCGAACCCACAACCCTGGCGTTGCAAACGCCATGCTCTACTTGTCTCTGGTAATCTCGATCAGCTCTCAGCGTTTACTTAACCTATTGTTTTACCACTTCATGTAATTAACCATGAGTATCATGTAATAAACCCTGAATAACATGTAATAAACCCTGAATAACATGTAATAAAACCTCAATAACATGTAATAAAACCTCAATTACATGTAATTAACCATGAATAACAGGTAATAAAACCTCAATAACATGTAATAAATCATGAATAACAGGTAATAAACCATGAGTATCATGTAATAAACCCTGAATAACATATAATAACCCTGAATAACATGTAATAAAACCTCAATAACATGTAATAAAACCTCAATAACATGTAATAAACCATGAATATCATGTAATAAACCATGAGTATCATGTAATAAACCATTAGTATCGTGTAATAAACCCTGGACAACACGCAGGAATATAAATTAAGCCCGCTAACCCGAGGCTAGTACTTTTCAGACCTGGCTAGTAGAACATTTTCCAAACTTGCCTGAGATGCAGAAGGAATCCTGTCTTGTCCATTATCGCATAGCAGATCTTGGACCGGTGCTAGTAGAAATTTCAGTCTACTATCCTGGCTGGCCAGCGCCCAAAATCCTTCCAGATAGTTGTGACAATAACAAAGCCGTCACCCCGCCATGGTATTTGGTAAACAGCTGAGGGATGGGACTGGAGGAAAAATGGATGTAACAATCACAGATTGTGACCAACAAGTTATGGCATCATCACCAAGACTGCTTCACCCCTCCAGATCTAGCCGGGTTGGCCTCCAGGCCAAACATGATGGGCGCCAGCTTGGAGTAGTCACCCCGGTTACACGTCACCAACAAAGCAGCAGCAGCCTGCCCACTGTGCCCAGAGAGGGAGAGAGAGTCCAGAGGGGAAAGTTCTCAACAACGCAGATAAATCAATGACTAATAGGAAATATATAGAAAATATCTGTCTCAATATTTTTTAGGGTATCACTTGATCATCCATAACAAACACACTGACCCCCAGTCCTATAGCTAACACACCCAGTCCTATAGCTAACACACCCAGTCCTATAGCTAACACACCCAGTCCTATAGCTAACACACCCAGTCCTGTAGCTAACACACCCAGTCCTATAGCTAACACACCCAGTCCTATAGCTAACACACCCAGTCCTGTAGCTAACACACCCAGTCCTGTAGCTAACACACCCAGTCCTGTAGCTAACACACCCAGTCCTGTAGCTAACACACCCAGTCCTATAGCTAACACACCCAGTCCTATAGCTAACACACCCAGTCCTATAGCTAACACACCCAGTCCTATAGCTAACACACCCAGTCCTATAGCTAACACACCCAGTACTGTAGCTAACACACCCAGTCCTGTAGCTAACACACCCAGTCCTATAGCTAACACACCCAGTCCTGTAGCTAACACACCCAGTTCTATAGCTAACACACCCAGTCCTATAGCTAACACACCCAGTCCTATAGCTAACACACCCAGTCCTGTAGCTAACACACCCAGTCCTGTAGCTAACACACCCAGTCCTGTAGCTAACACACCCAGTCCTGTAGCTAACACACCCAGTCCTATAGCTAACACACCCAGTCCTATAGCTAACACACCCTATAGCTAACACACCCAGTCCTATAGCTAACACACCCAGTCCTGTAGCTAACACCCCCAGTCCTATAGCTAACACACCCAGTCCTATAGCCTAACACACCCAGTCCTGTAGCTAACACACCCAGTCCTGTAGCTAACACACCCAGTCCTGTAGCTAACACCCCCAGTCCTATAGCTAACACACCCAGTCCTGTAGCTAACACACCCTATAGCTAACACACCCAGTCCTATAGCTAACACACCCAGTCCTATAGCTAACACACCCAGTCCTGTAGCTAACACACCCAGTCCTGTAGCTAACACACCCAGTCCTATAGCTAACACACCCAGTCCTGTAGCTAACACACCCAGTCCTATAGCTAACACACCCAGTCCTGTAGCTAACACACTGCTCAAAACGTTGCCGAAAGGTCCACCAGCTGGCGCACCAACAGAGGAGAGAAACCGTACCGTGCCCCCGACTGTGGGCAGACCTACACCCGGTCGGAGAGGTAACAGCTAGCCCACACAGGAGAGAGACCACACCTCTGCACCGACCGGTGGAAAAAGCTTAACCTTCTTCTTCTTCTTCTGTGGGTTTTATGGCGGACTACAACCTAAAAGGTGTATTGCCGCCACCAACTGGACAGGGTTGAAAAAACAAGGTAAAAGGAAAATCCATACGTTTGATTGGTGAAAACTAACTTAATCCACACAAATAAAAATAGTACATTGACAATAACAAAACTCCCACTTCTTCCTTCCTTCAAATCTCCATATTTCCCTTCTCCCTTGTGACAAAACTCTATGCAACTCCTCCGCCTTGAAGTCTTTCAGTCCCAGGAACTGTTCCGCCACATCCACAATTATAGATATTTTCCTGGACTTCCTCTCCCCCTTGGCAGTGCCATTAATCACCATAGCTATAAAGGCCACAAAGTCCAACTTCTTAACCTTTAAAATATATGGGTGAAAGGCAACCCCTGCAGCCTGCAGTGAAGGCCTATCCACCACCATGGACTCTTCAGGAGCACCATTCAAACCCTCATCCCTTTTAACAGCTGCTGCATGTGAAATGCTCTGGACAGCCCTGACTTTGGCCATCTCGTTCTCTTTCACCCTTGTTGGGCATTCCAAAGACGTGGCTTCATGGTTCCCACCACAATGGCAACATGTCACATTTCATCATCACTTTTAAAACGCATGATATGATCTTTTGCACAACTTGGACATATCAGCTTGTCCTTTCTGCAAACACTTGAAAAGCTTTCCAGTGATCACACTGCATTGGTCTTGGGATAGATGCTCTGACTCTGTAGTTAATATACCCCAACTGCACTTGAGTAGGGAGAGACTCCATATCAAAAAACTAAAGAACAGATAGACCCTTCTTCATTCACCCTTTTACATCAGCAGATGTCACAAAGTGCTTTATACAGAAACCCAGCCTAAAACCCCAAACAGCAAGCAATGCAGATGTAGAAGCAGGGTGGCTAGGAAAAACTCCTAGAAAAGGCAGGAACCTAGGAAGAAACCTAGAGAGGAACCAGGCTCTGAGGGTGGCCAGTCCTCTTCTGGCTGTGCCGGGGAGATTATAAGAGTACATGGCCGTTAAGGCCAGATCGTTCTTCAAGATGTTCAACGTTCATAGATGACCAGCAGGGTCAAATAATAATCACAGTGGTTGTAGAGGGTGCAACAGGTCAGCACCTCAGGAGTAAATGTCACTTGGCTTTTCATAGCTGAGCATTCAGAGGTCGAGACAGCAGGTGCGGTAGAGAGCGAGAGAGAGGGAGGTCAAAAACAGCAGGTCCGGAACAAGGTAGCACGTCTGGTGAACAGGTCAGGGTTCCATAGCCGCAGGCAAAACAGCAGAAACTGGATCAGCAGCACGACCAGGTGGACTGGGGACGGAGACCGCCAGGAGTCATCAGGCCAGGTAGTCCTGAGGCATGGTCCTAGGGCTCAGATCCTCCGGGACGGGAGAGAGAGAGAGAGATGGGAGAATTAGAGGGAGCATACTTGAGTTCACAAAAGACACCAGATCAGACAGGAGAATTTCACCAGATAGGACAGACTGACCCTAGCCCCCCAGCACATAGACGGCATAGATACTGGAGGCTGAGACAGGCGGTGTTGGGGGACACTGTGGACACTGCGGACAGGGCCAACCAGGCAGGATATAACCCCACCCACTTTGCCAAAGCACAGCCCCCACACCACTACTGGGATATCAACAGACTTACCAACTTACTACCCTGAGACAAGGCTGTGTATAGCCCACGAAGATCTCCTCCACCGCACGAGCCCGAGGGACGCAAACCGGACAGGAAGATCACGTCAGTGACTCAACCCCACTCAAGCCTGGCGGCACTTCTCGCTTTTCATTGTAATCAGAGGGCTGATATTAATACTATGCGTGCCAGTCTCTCTTGGCTAAAAGTTGAGGGAAAGACTGACTGCGTCACTTCTTGTTTTTATAAGAAACATTAAATGTGTTGGAAATTCCAAAATTGTTTGCATATTCAACTTCCACACAGCACTGACACACACACTTACCCCCACCAGACATGCCACCAGGGTTCTTTTCACAGTCCCCAGGTCCAGAACAAATTCAAGGAAATGTACAGTATTATACAGAGCCATTAGTGCATGGAACTCCCTTCCATCTTATATAGCTTAAGTGAACAGCAAACCTGGTTTAAAAAAAACAATTAAAACTATACCTCACGGCACAACGCCTCTCCCCCATGTGACATACATGTTGTGTGTATGTACTGACCCCTAACCCTTTCCCCTGACCCTCACCCTATCCCCTTTCCCCTGACCCTTTCCCCTGACCTCTCACCCCTTTCCCCCCGACCCCTAACCCTTTCCCTGACCCTAACCCCTTTCCCCCGACCCTCACCCTTTCCCCCGACCCCTAACCCCTTTCCCTGACCCTCACCCTTTCCCCCGACCCCCTAACCCCTATCCCCTGACCTAACCCTTTCCCCTGACCCTCACCCCTTCCCCCGACCCTAACCCTTTCCCCTGACCCTCACCCCTATCCCTGACCCCTAACCCTTTCCGCTGACCCTCACCCTATCCTACTTCCCTGACCCTGACCCTCACCCTTCCCCTGACCCCTAACCGCTGCGTAACGTAAGCTACCCGCGCGTCCTGTTTGCCTTCACCCTTAGAATTTACACTGTTGTGCACAGCTCTAGCACGATGGCTGTTTGTTGTACAAAGGGCGTTCACATACTGCTGGAAAGTCCAGATCATTGGCTATCTAGCTAGCTATGTTTCAAAACGATAGGTGGTCATTGGACCAAGACACTGTCAATCAAGTGAACACCGCTCGTCTCATTGTGCGTAATGATGGCCGACCTTCATGGGCTAATTGACGTGTTGTGCAGCCAATACCTAATGTAGAATGGTGAAAAAAGTTTGGTTGCCTTCTAGAGTGTCTGAGGATTGGACAGAAACCGATGTGTTTTGTTGCTGTGCACTATCCTCAAACAATAGCATGGTATTTTGTAATAGCTACTGTAAACTGGACACTGCAGTTAGATTAACAATCATTTAAACTTTCGGACAAGATAAGACATGTCTCCGAGGTGGCGCAGTGGTCTAAGGCACTGCATCGCAGTGCTAGCTGTGCCACTAGAGATCCTGGTTCGAATCCAGGCTCTGTCCTAGCCGGCCGCGACCGGAGACCCATGGGGCGCGCACAATTGGTTGGTAGAGCATGGCGTTTGCAACGCCAGGGTTGTGGGTTCGATTCCACGGGGGCCAGTATAAAAATAAAAATAATGTATGCACTAACTGTAAGTCGCTTCTGGATAAGAGCGTCTGCTAAATGACTAAAATGTAAAATGTATGTCCCGGAAAGTTGGCTGTTGTTTACATCACCATTCTAGTCACATATTATCGTGGCTCAGGCAAAGACCCAGATGCAGACACAGGAGGCGGGTAGTCTCAAGAGTTTATTACTGAACAAGGGGCAGGCTAAAGGTAAGTCAGTTTATTACTGAACAAGGGGCAGGATAAAGGTAAGTCAGTTTATTACTGAACAAGGGGCAGGCTAAAGGTAAGTCAGTTTATTACTGAACAAGGGGCAGGCTAAAGGTAAGTCAGTTTATTACTGAACAAGGGGCAGGCTAAAAGGTAAGTCAGTTTATTACTGAACAAGGGGCAGGATAAAGGTAGTCAGTTTATTACTGAACAAGGGGCAGGCTAAAGGTAAGTCAGTTTATTACTGAACAAGGGGCAGGATAAAGGTAAGTCAGTTTATTACTGAACAAGGGGCAGGCTAAAGGTAAGTCAGTTTATTACTGAACAAGGGGCAGGGCTAAAGGTAAGTCAAGGCAGGCAAAGAGTCATATTCCAAATCAGAGTCAGGCAGGCAGGCAGGATCAGGACAGGCAGAAAGGTCAGAACCGGGAAGACCAGGAAAACCAAAAACTAGCGCAATGGGAACATGCTGGTAGGACTTGACGGGACAAGACGAACTGGCAACAGATAAACAGTAAACGCAGGTATAAATACACAGGGGAAATGGGAGACACCT